>NC_142014.1:30391765-30521765 GCF_049901735.1 Notechis scutatus | reverse complement strand
ATCTTTCCCCTGCCATGCCCACCAAGCCACACCCACAGAACTGGTAATAAAATTTTTTTGAATCCCCCCATTGATGAACACCTAGGAACATACTGAGCATCAAAGAATAATGGAACATTATTCCAATGCTCTGGAATAAGAGCATCGGAAAGAGTAATTTTCTTTCCAATATGCCTCCTGAAGCTTTGTGCATCATTATTATGATATGGATGAATCATCCATACTCTGTCCTTATTTTAACTTTGGGGGGGGGAAAAGGCTTTGTAAATGACTTTTGAAAATGTTCTCAGTGTGTCTTGTAGGCGTTGGAACATTTAGCCTCTGGGATTTAGAAGCCAAAAATTTCAGGAAAAGATGAGCAATTGGATCTTGACTCTGAATCTTATGAATTCAAAGTAGGATTGTGGACAGCAAAGATGAATATATGCTTCATTGCCATGTATCAAATCAAATCTTTCTATTGCTAAAAGAATATTGTGCACCACAGATTGGACACTACTGATTCAACTGATGGACACTTGGTAGGAAAATCTAATATCTACATTTGTAGGAGCATGGGGAAAAAAAGGTTGATCAGGAGTTCTGGCTTTAGACCAAGAAAGAAACATGTAGAACTATGATTCCTTGCAACTGGTCACCACGAGCATTTCTTGGGTAGATTTCCTAGGAATTAAATTATCCTAGCAAAGTTTGAAGGCCATGTCTTGCTTTTGACATCCATCCATGCTTCATCAACTCAGCCCAGGATTCAACAGTCCCTTGAATAATTTGGGATTCTCCAGGTTCTGATTTAGAATTCGGGAACTTTGAGTGAATCCAAGTGTCAACATTCCAACTGATGAACCCAACCGAAGCAAGCACAGTTGAGATGTTCCAATCTCTAAATGCATGACTGTATTGAGTACATCATTTCAGCACCCATGAGGACAAAACGAGATCTAGCTATTTCCTGCGCAAATCCTGCATAGCCTTTTCTCCGGTAATATTGTACTGCTAACTAGAGCATGCAAAGCATTTGGCAGACCAATTCTTGAATACAGCTCTTCTGTCTGGAACCTGCATTACATATCAGACATTAATACAATCGGGAGAGTCAGAGATATTTCACGAGAAATATCCTCCACTTATGCCACCAGACTTGAAATTTTAGGCCTAGACAACTTAGAACTATGTCGCCTTCAGTCCGATCTAAGCGTGGTACATAAAATTATCCATTGCAATGTCCTACCCATCAATGACTACTTCAGCTTCAACACAACAATACACAAGCACACAATAGATACAAACTCAAGGTAAACTGCACCAAACTCAATTGCAGGAAATATGACTTCAGCAACAGAGTGGTCAATGTCTGGAATACACTACCTGACTCTATAGTTTCTTCCCCAACCCCAAACTTTAACCTCAGACTGTCTACTGCTGATCTCACCCCATTCCTAAGAGGTCTGTAAGGGGGCATGCATAAGCACACCAACATGCCTACGTCCCTGTCCTAATGTTTCCTTTTATTCATATCCATTTCATGTATTCATAATCATGTTTATGCTTATATCTGTTATCTAATATATGCTTGACAAATAAACATAAATAAATAATTTTTAAAAATCCCACATAATTAAAATATAGGATTTTTCCTCCCCCTATAAGAACAGATCATACGGTCCAATTGAGTGTCTTTGTATTGTTATGAGAAAAAAGTCTTTGACTCTGGCAAACACCTGTTGAAGTGTCCTTGGCTGTCACAGCTCAGCTTCTTGACATCTGGAGCACACATTCCATCTCATCCTTCCCTCCCCCCTGGTTTGTTGGCAAGCTGAGAAGTGACAATGATTGCGACAGCAAAACATGACCTTGACACCAAGATTCAAATAGAAATTAAGTACTTAGAGCAAAGTCACTATTTTTTTTCTCCGGATTTAGATATGACTCCTTAGGGCAGGGGCCTTCAAACTTGACAGCTTTAAGACTTGTGGCCTTCAACTCCCAGAATTCTTCCTCCAGTCATTGTTAGCTCAGGAATTCTGGGAGTTGAAGTCCACAAGTCTTAAAGCTGTCAAGTTTGAATACTTTTGCTTTAGGGAAAAGTGATGTGAAAATGTCTTCTTTTTCTTGTGTCTTTTATTCTCCTATATTAGTGGAAAATTTACCACAACTAACAGGATTTCATAGTTCAGGTGCTTTCCTCTGAGCTGTATCAATCCATTTATATAGTGGTATTTTACTTTGAACTTACAAGAATTCTCCAGGGAAGTATACAGGATCACTACCTACCTTAGCACCATGTAACTTAATTGGATATTTAGAAACCTAAACTTTCTAAGCCTTTTCTCCTCTTTAAAGTAATTCTGTGCAAAACCTATCTGATTTTTTTCAGACTAATTTATGTTTTTTTTAAATTCACTTCTGACAATATAAGAGATCATTTTTCCTTCCCAGAGATTGGGCGCAAATTAGCCAGACTGTATTCCGTATTTGGGTCGGAAGAATTAGATGCCACATTGAGTGGCTTCTGGTAGTTTGGAAAACAAAGCACAGAATCATCTGAAGAACTGATACATTAAAACTCTACTCCATTCTAGTTTTGATGACGTTACCCAATTGGGTAATATAACATTTGCAAGAAAATAACCAAGGTTAGAGAACATCAAGGACCCCCATCCTAGAAACGACACCAACCCAAGGATCCTCCTCCTCTTCCTCCTCCCTGCACACCCCATTCTCTTCTAGCACTGATGATGTTACCTAGCTGGGTAATGAAACATCTGCAGGACAACAACCAAGCTCAGAGAGCACCAAAAGCTACACATTTCTCCTCTTCCTTCCCCCCTCCTCCCTTGTCCTCCTCCACTCTGCAAACCACACTATCTTCTAGCACTGATGATGTTCACTAGTTGGGTCATGAAATGTCTGCAAGAAAACAACCAAGCTCAGACAGCACCAAGGTCCCCACATTTCAATTCTGAGCTAGAAATATTCTCTTTCATTGGTGTATATGTATACCTGTATTTTCACACTGTCATGCTACCTCTGTTTGATTTAAAAAAAAAAGTTGGCACCACCCTAATTTCCATTATCTCCTCTCCATCAAGCCCAGTGCCATCAGCTCAGCAATGACATCAGTTGGGATATGTGCTTTAAAACAAAAACTAAAATTTGTCCCAGCTGCAAGTCTCCACTGCTGTTGCCAAGACCCCTCATTGTGGAAATGAGGGAAAGCAGGAATCACAGTCCCAAAGGTGAATGAAATCAACTCCAAAGTTTCCATTCAAATGACTTACATCTACAGATGTGTTTTTCCCTGCAACCTGATTTATTTTCAGGAATAAGTCAAAGTACATTCGGTGATGGAATTGTATACTATCTGAGACTCATATTGAAGTGTGGTAAACTTGCTGGAGATAGCCCTTTCCTTCAATTGAAGACTCAGCAAGATGAGCTCCAAAGGTGCTTCTTCAAAAGGCAATTGGACTTTGTTTTTCCTTGAAGGCATTTTACTTCTCATCCTAAAAGGTTCTTCAGTTCTGATTGAATGGTGAAGGGTGGAAGGATTTATATTCCTTGCAGTCTTCTGCAAGCAGGGATACGACACTTCCTATCTCCTGTTTGCAACAGTCCTTCCAGCAGTTCCAAGAAGGCTCCACTTTCACAAATGAGAAAAGCTTTGTGGATAGGCGCACATTTCACACTTCCTTTATTCAGCCAAGGTTTAAAAAAACCAACCAGGAATGAGCTCTGAACCTTTATCCTGTAACAAGATCCTTTCAGCAGTTCCAAGAAGGTTCCATACCCATTTGCACTATTCAGGTGACCCTGAGGGCACAGATAAAATTCCAAATGGTGTCAACGACTCTCAGAGAGAGTGCTAATGACCAGATGACTTCAAGGCATATCAATCCTTCCATTCTCTACCATTGAGTCAGAACTGAAGAAGGTTCTTGGATGAGAAGCAAAACGCCTTCAAAGAAAAACCAGAAAATCCAGTTGTCTATTGAAAAAGCACATTTGGGTCAACCATGACCGGGATGACTGAGAATCTCCATAGATCAGGGCTCTCCAAACTTGGCAACTTTAAGATTTGTGGATTTCAACTCCCAGCTATGCTGGTTGGAGAAATCTGGGAGTTGAAGTCCACAGGTCTTAAAATTGCCAAGTTTCTAGATCTCTGCCATAGACATTCAGCAAGATGTGATTTCAGTTGGAAAGCTATGGAGATTGTCAGTCATCCAGCTCATAGTTACCCCAAAAGATGCTTTTTCAAGAGGCAACTGGACTTATCTGGTTTTTATTTGAAGACATTTCATTTCTCATCCAAGAAGCTTCTTCCGCTCTGACTGGATGGTGGGGGAATGGAAGGATTTATACTCCTTCAAAGAAAAAACTGAAAGTCCAGTTGAAAAAGCACCTTTGGGAAAGTCTGATGTGTTTTAAACCTTTAGTATCATTTGCCAAAGGACAGGGAGGTGCCCTCAACATAACTCTCCATCGAAGTTAATGGTTATCCTCTTGTTGAAAGACACTTTTTCCTTCTCCCAAACTATTTTGTTTTGTCATTATCCAGATAGTTCTGCATCCTGGATCTTTTGGTATCAGCTGGAATTTGGCACTTGACTGGTTGAAGTGTTGTCTTCAAATCCTAAAATGAAATCTCCCTAGATATGAGCTCATCTCCAGGTGACCACATGGACTCACCCATGTTGTTGGGTTTTTTTGGCAGAAAGAAAAGAAGAGTTTTCCACTGGCTTCGTCCAATAATTTGTTTTCCCCTTTCTCTTCTACTCTGAATGCTTCATACCAAGAACCCTCAGCTCCCTAGACACATAACTCTTTTATTCAGGAATAAGGTCATTTGGCAGAAGGCTCATAGATACACCCCTCAGACAAGCATTATGCCATAAAAACCCAGACATGATCCAAAGGGGCGTGGCACAAAGGCAACTCAGTCAAATAAGCAAGAAGAGTCATTTTAATACCACCAACTTTGCCCCCAGTGTCCAGGTTACCTTCATCTGGAGAAAAAACTCTTCCAGGAACAGCCTTTAAGTGGAGGAAATTCAGTCCGAAAACAAGATAACATGCAAATTGTAAATAAAAATCCACACAAACCACACTGCAGTAATTAACTTGACAGGGCAGGAGAAGGAATTGCAGACTTGAAAGGCCAGCAAAACACACATAGTTGGGAAGATGCCAGGAACTCAGATAAGCCTCCAGGATAGCACATAATTTATGATTTGCTCCCAAAAACTTTGCTGTGTGCAGCTTCCCTTTTTAAACACTGTGTTTTCAGCTGCAGCTAATGAAGGGAATCAGGGCCCTGTCCTCCCCTGTAAGCCACTCAACTCACGTTGCTCCCTTCTCCGTTCCTCCCTGTGTGTCCTAGGATGAAGAGAGGGTGGACCTGGATCTTCCTCTGAATTCCCTCTCCCTTGCTGTACCTCCCCCCTGCTCTGCCCTTTGCCCTTTCCCAGTTTCTTCCATAGCCAATGGAGCCACACTCCCACTCCATGTCAACTGCTCAGCCTCCTCCTCTGAATCAGATTCTGACAGGGGCATGACACAGACGATTTGCCATTCATTGTGAGAAGAAGTCAGCATCTGTGCTGGAGAAGTTTCAAATCCTGCTATCTTTATTCATCCATGAACCTGGCAACCTGGATGGTGGATTAGCTAAACATGTTTCGGTAATGGTCCTTTCTGTCTGGGAATCTCCTGGTTGTTGGCTTGCCAAATTCATCCCTCAGACAGTAGCCCAGCCTTGGAATTTCTGGAAGTCTCTATCCAAGTCCAAACAGATAAAAGAAACCCACCCATAAAAACCTTTTGGAAAGATGATTAAGAACTCAGTGTTTTCAAATCTGTGTTGCTAAGGCAACCTTCGTGGAATGTATTTTTTCCCCCATGTTGTCAATGAAAAATTTTCTTTCATGCGTATCCCAAAGTTGCACAAGGATGAACTCCTACTGACATCCACAGGATCTGGAAAAGATCAGGCCAGCAGCAAATTGTCCACTAATAACTTTCCCAATCAAATCAAAACAAAACAAAATCCTCCAATTAGCATCTCTTTTTTTCCCCATTTCTATTTGAGACAAGATAAAGATTTCCCTCTCTGGTTGGATGCTACTTTCTTTATGGTGCCATTCAAAAAAAAAACAGGTGGTTACCTTGATAACAAAAAGTATCCACTGTAATCCCTTTAAAACAAATTGCTTAATGAGCAGCGTGGTGGCCTAGTGGTGAAAGATGCTCACCTCCACACGTAAGGTTGAGAATTCAATCCTAGTTAGCGGCAGTTATTTCTGTCCTAGGACGCAAAGAGAAAATACCTGTTATGAAAATATTGATGTGATATAGGTGTGAGGTGGGTTGAGCTGAGAGAGGATGACCAGCCCAAAGTCACTCAGCTTTCATGTCTAAGGCACGAGCAGAACTCACCATCTCCTGGTGTTTGGCCCAAAGTCAACCAGGCAGCTTTCATACCTAAGGCAGGACTAGAACTCACCATCTCCTGGTGTTTGGCCCAAAGTCAACCAGGTGGCTTTCATACCTAAGGCAGGACTAGAACTCACCATCTCCTGGTGTTTGGCCCAAAGTCAACCAGGTGGCTTTCATACCTAAGGCAGGACTAGAACTCACCATCTCCTGGTGTTTGGCTCAAAGTCATCCAGGCGGCTTTCATACCTAAGGCAGGACTAGAACTCACCATCTCCTGGTGATTGGCCCAAAGTCATCCAGGCGGCTTTCATACCTAAGGCAGGACTAGAACTCACCATTTCCTGGTGATTGGCCCAAAGTCATCCAGGCAGCTTTCATACCTAAGGCAGGACTAGAACTCATCATCTCCTGGTGATTGGCTCAAAGTCATCCAGGCGGCTTTCATACCTAAGGCAGGACTAGAACTCACCACCTCCTGATGATTGACCCAAAGTCACCCAGTCAGCTTTCATGGCTAAGGCAGGATTAGAACTCATGGCCTCCGGCTTTCTAATCTGGTGCCTTAATGACTAGACCAAGCTGGCTCCCAATTTAATTTAAATATTCATTTTTATACCAATTATGCAAATAGCTTGGGGGAAAAAAACACAGAGTTTTTGGGAAACAGGGTAGCGATTCATTCCTCCTCTATCACAGCTTTCGGGCTGATGGTTTTTAGAATATATATAATTACGGTGTAGATTTTTTTTTCTCCCTCACTGTTGTAGACTGGAGTTGTGTATATCTGGCAGAAGATGGAATTCAGTATGCTAACAGATGCGGGGTTTGCATTGCGGCTGCTGTCTGGGAACAATGTAGGAATCGTGTTCTGTATTAATTTAGCAGCTGTTGGGTGTTTTTCGAATTAGGTAGTTTCAAATAAGAGATGCCAGACAGAGACTGCAGATGAAGGAATAAAATATTAAGTCTGTATAATGACTGCTTTACTATTGAGTCACGTGAATGAAGCAGCCATCTCCAAAACATGAAAATCACCACATCCTCCAATGTGTTGAAGGCTTTCACCCAAGGGTGTGATTCTACCGGTTTGGACTGGTTTGAGAGAACCGGAAGTTAAGTTTTCCTCTGGTTCGCTAAACCGGTATTTCAACTGACCAGCTGGCCCTGCCCACCCTGCCCCACCCTTCTCAGGAGTCTCCACACAATGCAGGTAAGAGCAGGGTCTGCACGGAGGCTCTGGGAGGGGGAAAAACGGGCCTTCCGGAAGTCTGGAAACTGGCTTGTTTCCGGCTTCCAGAGGGCCTCCAGAGCCCGGGGAGGCCATTTTCGTTCTCCCAGAGGCCCGAGGGAAGCCTCTGGACCACTGGGAAGGTGAAAAATGGCCCTCTCAGAAATTCTGGTAGGCCATGCCCACCCAACAACCGGACAGCGAACTGGCTGCTGGGATTTTTGAATCTCACCCCTGCTTTCACCTCTTTCAGTGTGCACATGTGTGCCTGGGTAATGCTTTTCTCAGGATGATTGTTGAAGTTGCGTGCGCGCACACACACATACACAAATACACACACACACACAGCCGTAGATGGCTTTAGTGTGGCATTAAAGCAGCTGTGCCAGAGGTTTAGAGGACATGGATGCTTTCACACTTCAAAATGGTGCACTTGGGTCGTACTAATACATTTTTGCAAAGTACCCCTTTCTCAGCTTTGCACAGACATAGATGAATAGAAAAGGAAAAAAGGGTCATTTTTACTGGCAGGTTAGGTAAACTGGAAGCTCCCCAGGTAGGATATATGT
This sequence comes from Notechis scutatus, assembly GCF_049901735.1. Taxonomy (NCBI): domain Eukaryota; kingdom Metazoa; phylum Chordata; class Lepidosauria; order Squamata; family Elapidae; genus Notechis; species Notechis scutatus. The sequence goes on along the minus strand of NC_142014.1, from coordinate 30,513,533 downwards.
AGCTCTTGCTACCCTGAATTCTACATCTCTAAGAGGAGGGTGAAACGGTCTTAAAAATGGAAATAAAATATTTGAGCAGTATTTTATCCTTCCTTCCTCCTTCTCCTTGTCTTGCTTCTTTCCTCCCTTCTTTCCACCCTTCCTTCTTTCTTTCTTTCATTCCTTCCTTCTTTCCTTCCTTCCATCCATCCTTCCACCTTCTCTTTGTCTTCCTTCCTTCCTTCCTTCCCTCCCTCCCTCCCTCCCTTCCTTTCCAGATGACTACCTTCCTTCCCCTCCCTCCCTCCCTCCCTCCCCTCCCTCCCTCCCTTCCTTCCTTTCCAAATGACTACCATCTGTGCTATAAATTTGCCACCTTTAAGCTGTCCAAATTCTATGCTTCTAGCACACTGGCAAATCCAGTCTAATCCATGTACCCATCTATGTAGCAATTTAAGAATTCCAAGTTCTTTGTTTACCATTCTTCAGTAGCCATCCTGTTGTCCAACTTCCCTCCTACACATTAGACTTTCGTTTCTGTAATCCCTGGAGAACAAGGTCGATTAAATCGGAGGGACACCGATTTAGAAAAGATTCTGTAGAACATCTCAAGAAGGTTGCTTTTGATTTTGGTAGCCTTAGCTTTTATTCCCTCAACTCTTTTGTTGCACATTATTCTTCCTTAGAATCTTTTCTTTCAAGAGTTTCTCTGGGGCAAATTTATAGCTTCTCATATCCTGGATTTACGTATCCTGTATACAAATTATATAAACCTAAAATAAGATAGCCAGCTGAATCATTAAGACACTAAGCCAGGAAATCAAATTAACCAGCCACGTTCATAAGGAACTCTGCATCCTAGTCCACTAATAAAACAGACCCACCAGATGTTAGCTGCTTAAATGCTTTAGCTTCATCATCTGGTGACATAATGGCGAGATAAGAATCAGGCACACAATAACGTGTGTTCAGGTCCTGGGTGAGTAGAGCAGTCGGTCCTCTAGACCAGAAGTCTAGGATGATGACAACTTGCTTTTTAAAAAGATTTTAGTGGGACATATAGAAAATTATTCAACAGAGTAAGTTGTCTAATTTAGGGAAGGAGAAAGTTGGGGAAGGAAAGGGGAAGGAAATGGGAAAAAAGGAAAGGAAAAAGGAAGAAAGGAAAGGAAAGGAAAAAGGAAAGGAAAAAGGAAAGGAAAAAGGAAAGGAAAAGGAAAGGAAAAGGAAAGATTGAACAATGGGCAAGAAGGAGGAAGGAAAGAAAGGAAAAAAAGGAAAGGAAAGGAAAAGGAAAGGAAAAGGAAAGGAAAAAGGAAAGGAAAAGGAAAGATTGAACAATGGGCAAGAAGGAGGGAAGGAAGGAAGGGAAGGGAAAGGAAAAAGGAAAGGAAAGGAAAAAGGAAAGGAAAAAGGAAAGGAAAAAGGAAAGGAAAAGGAAAGATTGAACAATGGGCAAGAAGGAGGGAAGGAAGGAAGGAAGGGAAGGGAAGGGAAGGGAAAGGGAAGGGAAAGGGAAAAGGAAAGGGAAAAGGAAAGGAAAAAGGAAAGGAGGAAGGAAAGGAAAGGAAAGGAAAAAGGAAAGGAAAGAAAAGGGGAAAGGAAAGGAAATAGAAAAGGAAAAAGGAAAAGAATTGTTGAGAGGCAATATTTTTGGCATCGTTGCTATCGCCTACAAAAATCCCTTGCAACATAATTTATTTTCAAGTTAAGTTGGTGTTCAGCTCCTAAAACCTGTGCAATCATGTTATCTCTTATTTTCTTGCTAGCTGGGAGTCTCAACCACTTTTTCTCCCCCTGTTTCTAACAATGTTTAACTGGCCAAGAATCTAAAAGAAAAACATAGTTTTAAATATTTTTATATTGTTTTGTATCACAAATTCCATTTCCATATTGAACAGTGTTTTTCTAGGTGTCCAAAGTGTTAAACCATAAACAAAGAGTTGTCACTTGGACAACTCATTAAAATCACGTATATACAAACATATATAAAATAATATCAATAGTTATTAGAAAGTATACTATCTTCCATAGTGACATCGATTATTTACATCAAAATATCTACTAATCAGTTTTTCTTTCTCATATAGTCCATATTCCACATAAATCCACTCATCTAACCTGGATGACTAAAGGAAAAAATAAAATATCTCCATTTATTTCACTTTTGATCTCAAAAGCAACCCCAGCTTCGTTTCCCCCCCCACCTATTCTCTCCCCTGATTCAATTCTTTTGCACTTCACTACAATATAACACAATATTACATTATAGTAATAACTGTGCTGACATCTGCTGGGGAAAATAGGGTTGTTTTTTTGTTTTTAAATTGCAAGTTAACTTTCATCTAATTTGTGGGATAGGTAGATGTGGTTATTTGATGGTGTTTAAAGGTTTCATCACAGATGTAAGCTGTTCTGAGTCAAGCTGCCTTTTGCAATTGACTGATGGTGAATTTGTCAATTCTGGCAGGATTCAAGTTCTCTCCAGATGCATCTAAGGTGCTTATGACTACCGTATTGGTCCTACCTTTGCTTTCTTCTGCCATAGTTCTCCTACTTCTATTTGCAGATTTTTATATTTTGTGCTTTATTATTATTTATTTTATTTAAAAAATAGATTTAGCTTCTATTTTCAAACTGACTAATCAATCAGTCAGTATTTGGTCAATGACCAGCAAAATTTAAAAAACCAAAACGAACAAAAACAGAATGAAGTAAATAAATACAATAATATACTCATGGCTATCAAAATAAATCATAGAATGTAACATTCACTCCTCTATTACTATGCTAATACAATTGTTTCCTGACTGATAAATCTAAACCATTAAGAGTATGATAAAAATAAAAAGTATGTCTTCTCCACAATTAATAATTAAGACTAGAGGTATGAGGTCAAGTAATATTTTAAAACAAAAGCAAAAATATGCCTTTGAACAATTATATCTTGCTTTTCATCACAGTAATATGGAATTTAGTTACCGCATACATAATGAACAGTTTTTCTATTTTCAGATTGAGAAGTTCCCCAAAGGCAGGTTGATCAAATGAATAAAGATTAGAATTATTTTCCCACTATCTTCTAAATATACCTGGAAGTCTTTGATGCTGAAAATGCTTCATATTTATGACAAAAAAATGAACCAATCTTCTGTCTTGATTTCAGAGCTATAATAATGCTCTAACTGTGCCCATAAAGTCTTTGAACTTGATTCCTTCAATTTCCTGGAGAAATAAAATTCAAATTATATCTCTAGTGATTGATTTGGAAACCAGCCTTCCCCATCAACTTATGATAACTATCATTTTCATAAAGACATCCTGATTTAAAAAAAAATCCCTTCGAAATAATTGATTAATGTCCTTGAAAACCCTTAAATGTAACAGGGAAATCCTTCTAAGTAGAGAAATGATGTACTATTTATTTTTTTGCAAAATTTCTCTCTTTCCAGGAATTTATTTGGATTTTTCGCTATTTGAGATAAACAAGTGACGTACTAATACCACTCTATAAAGCCTTAGTAAGACCACACCTAGGGTACTGCATCCAGTTTTGGTCATGACACTATAAAAATATATATTGAGACTCTAGAAAGAGTACAGAGAAGAGCAACCAGGATGATGAGGGGACTGGAAGCTAAAACATATGATGAACAGTTACAAGAACTGGGCTTGGCTAGTGTAGTGAAGAGAAGGACCAGGGGAGACAGGAGAGCGGTCTTTTAATATTTGAGGGGCTGTCACAGAGAGGAAGTGGTCAAGCTATTTTCCAAAGCACCTGAAGGTCAAACAAGGAATAATGGATGGAAACTGAACAAGGAGAGATTCAGCCTGGAAATAATGGATAACAGATAACAGATAATCAGAGTTAGAAGGCACCTTGTAGGTCATCTAGTCCAACCCCCCGCCCAAGCAGGAGACCCTACACCATTTCTGACAAATGGCAGTCCAATCTCTTCTTGAAAGCCACTAGTGTTGGAGAAGCCACAACTTCTGAAGGCAACTTCTGTTCCATGGGTTGATTGTTTTTTCTGACAGTGAAAACAACCCACCAATGGAACAGAATGTGCTTTCGGACATTGTGAGAGCTTCATCACTGGAGGCTCTCAAGAAGAGACTGGACTTTCACCTGTCAGAAATGGTGTAGGGTCTCCTGTTTGGGTGTGGGGTTGGACTAGATGACCGACAAGGTCCCTTCCAACTCTGTTAATGTGTTATTATCTGTTATCGGTTAAATAATTTTAAAGATCTACATGTACAAATAAATGCAGATAAACCTTCCGTATTCCAGCTTTATTTCAAGGAAGTATTTCTTTGAGAGTATCTTAATTAAGATTCTACTTCTATGAAAATAATGTGTTGGTTTGTTTTACAAGGTTGTGGTTTCCATGAAGGAAATTAAGCTAAATATTAATACAAAGGGTGTAAAGATTGAAAAACCAACAAGAATCAGGTCAAAATGATTAAGTGCAGGAGGCGTGCATAAGCGCACCAACGTGCCTACCGTCCCTGTCCTATTGTTTCTCTTATTCTTCTTTTATTTTTCTTATATGTACCCATTTCATGTATTCACAACTATGTATACACTTATACTTATTATCTTGTAAACAATTGGCAAATCAAATAAATAAAAAATAAATAAATAAAATAAGCAATGTAAATTTCTGAGGGAGTATTCTGATTTCTCCACATGGTGGCACTGGAGTTCCACGAATCGTCCAAGAAAACAGAAGCATATCTAATACAGATAAGAGAATGTATATGGTTTCTATCCATGAAAAACAAACCAGAAAGTCCAGTTGCATCTTGAAAAAACACCTCTGTGACAGCTTTTCAATAGCAAACGGAGAGGGGGGATCAATTAAAAGAAGTCGCTTTCTAATTTTCATCCAGAGGCAATACTCATATTTTTAAATGGCATTTGGAGACTCTGAGTAGTAACCATAATTCATTCATCAATATTTTCACAGAGGTATCCAGCAGTTTATTGTGGTTATATCTATGGGTGCATTTTTTATTTGTCCAAAGAAAGACCAAATTAGCAATGGAACATTTGAAATACTTGTTTATTTTTTTAAATAAAAGACCCACCAAACTTCTCAAAAAGTTAAATCAATATTGATCGTGATATTAAACAGAGCCACTGACCTGCCTTTAACTTTCATTTCATTTCACAAATGAAGTGAGCAGAAGTTTTATATCCAATGCAATTTTTCTGCCTCAACCCTTGGAATTACACCTGTGGGATTTATTAAACCCTATTCTTTATTTATTTTATATATATATATATATATGCACTAATCTTATAAATGGAGCAAGCAAGATGTTGGAACCAAACATCATAGAACTCAGTGGGTGAATAATTTCACCTTAATTCAGCCCCCCTTTGATTTAATAACACAGGAGTGTTAAACTTTCCACTCCTGTGTTGTTGAATGAAAACTTTCCTAAAGTTTAATAGACTTAACTTTCCTTCTTATTCTTGGAGTGAAATGCACCTGTATAATTCAGTGTTTTGCTGCTGAATTCCAGCTGTAGAATATTGGGGAGCTGAAGAGTTATGTGAAGATCTCTAGAGCTTGCTTAAACCTTTCTAGAGTCTACCCCAGTTTAGTACTTAAGGAATGACCCAAGCGTAATTTTTTCAAAAGACAACTGGACTTTCTTCTGTTTTTAATCCCTTGAAGACATTTTGCTTCTCACGTAAGAAGCATCTCCGGTTGAAGATAAAGATACTTCTTGGATGAAAAGCGAAATGTCTTCTAGAGAAAAAACAAAGAAAGTCCAGTTGCCTTTGAGAAAGCACCATGACCTCGATGACTCAGAATCTGGAATACTGCTATCATGCCCCCACTAGTCCTTCTTTTCTCTAGATTGGCTATACCTATTGTGGTTAGCCGACAGCAGGTGCGTATGGCTGAGGAAAGCGAGGACTCAGATGAGGGGCCAGGACCATTAGGGAGTGGACTGCTGCCTTCAGAGATTGTGGAGGCTGGCAGCAGTGATGAGGAGGTTCCCGAGGAGCCTGTGCCAAGTGCATGTGAGCGCTGGGCTGCTTGCAGGAAAGAGCAGCTGCAGCAGCACAGGCGACTTGGGAGTAAGGGTGCACGGGAATGGCCCTTCCCTCAAGAAGATAAAAGCCAGCTGTGAAATTAACCTTCTTTGCAGGAAGCAAAGACATTTTGAAACTCACCCTCGTATGTTAAGCTGGTATTTGAAGACTCTTGTGTTGTGAAATATTTCTTATCTGTGATTCTTGGCAGTCTCGTACAGTTTTGGAAAGGTTTGTGCTTATCAAAGTTAATTAGTTTGCAGCAACCTTTTAACTGGGGATTTGTAAGACTCATTAAAAGGTTTCTGTTCTCTTTGGCTATTGTTTGTCTTATTGGAAAAAGGTTTGGGTCAGAACAATACCCAATTCCTGCAACCATTCTTCATAAAGATCCCCAGGTCTTTAATCATCTTTGTTTCTCTTCTCTGCACTTTTCCCAAAGTCTCAACCTCTTTTTCGTAATGGGGTGACCCAAACTGGAGGCAGTAAGTTTTCCAGGTGTTTTAACATGATGAGGAAGGAATTTGAATGCTCTGCAGATGAATTATCAAATGCATACATGTGATAAATCAAATCATGGCACAGATAACATTCCGAGATAAAGCTAAGCTTAATAGTAATAGTAAATAGCCCTTGAAAAGAAAAGGTTTTTCCATGAAGAAAGGAACAATGCTATATAAGTTAATTTACTAGGGACAGGAACCAGAAAACAGAGGCCTTCCATAGTAAACAGAGACCACTAGAGCATATATTTGAAAGTGCCAGAATAATTTATTCGCAGGTGAAACCAGAAACTTGGTTTGTAAAGACATTCTGACTACGGGCAAAGGTCAGGACGTGAAGACAAACAATATGATAGATCAGCGGGGCACAGCTTTTTAATATTGCTGAGTGAAGTTTACACACTTCAGTGGAGATAGGATGAAAAGTGAAGTGATCTTGGGGCAGGCCATTCATTAGGAAAGATGCAACGGGCGGCGCCTGGGTTGAAAGGAATAAGATAATAAATGGGGATCCCTCTCGTGCACTCCCGACTTGTTTACATTCTGGGCCTACAAAGAACGTGTCTGATTAATGGAATAGAACAGAATAGAATAACAGAGTTGGAAGGGACCTTGGAGGTCTTCTAGTCCAACCCCCTGCCTAGGCAGGAAACCCTACACTACTTCAGACAGATGGCTATCCAACCTCTTCTTAAAAACTTCCAGTGTTGGAGCAGCCACAACTTCTGGAAGGAAGTCATTCCACTGATCAGTTGTGCTCATGGTCAGGGAATTTCTCCTTAGTTCTAGGTTGCTTCTCTCCTAGGTTAGTTTCCACCCACTGCTTCTTGTCCTGCCCTCTGGGGCTTTGGAGAATATGGAGTAAATGAATGAATGGAGTTAATCCTGGTTTATCTAATCGAGAGCTTTTTTTTTTTTTTTTTAACTTTTCATTTCCAGGGATGTCATAACATTGCTTGGTTATATATTTTGGGGGGAAGTTGCCATTTTGTTTATCTGCAGTTGGCTGGACTAATTGACAGGGGCTTCTATGTGATATTTCTTAAATGTTCCTACAGGGAATTCCTGGTTTCGGGGCTGTTCCTGAGCACTACAACAGGTGAGAACTGTGAAAAAGATCTCCAAAAGAAGAAATAAATCAAGCTCAGTTTGGGACCGGGCCAATTAAATATGTTTTCTTGAAGAAAAATATCAAAAGAAGAAAGCTAGGCATTCTGAGGTCTCATTTATTCTGAAGTTCTCAACTCTTGTGGGGACACCTTACTGCATTTGTTCAGAACTGGTCATATGGCCGCGTCATGCCCCCATCGGAGTCTGAATCCAAGGAGGAAAACAAACAGCTGACAGGGAGTGGGAATGTGGCTCCATTGGCTGTGGAGGAAACTGGGGAAGGGCAAAGTCCAGCTGGACAGAGCAGGGAAGAAGTAGAACAAGGGAGAGAGGGTTCAGATGAAGACCAAGGACCACCGTCTCTTCATCCTAGGGCGCACAGGGAAGAATGCAGAAGAGAGCAACGTGGATGGCATTGCTTACGAATAAGGAAAGGGCCCCGATTTGCCTCACAAGGCACACCTGAGGATGGAGTTTAAAGGAGAGGCAGTTGGGAGAGGTGTTTGTTGGGAATAAATGCTGAATTCATCTAGTGTTGAGAGTTGTGGCCTGCATTCCTGGCATTCCTCCTGACTGAATTATTGCCGTGCTTCTGTGTGCTTATCTTGCCTTGCTGGACCTACTGGACTCATTATCTTGCCCTGCTGGGGTGACTGATTGCAGCCATTTTGCTTACAGCGTTTGGACTGGAATATCTGCACCAGAGGCTGTTGCAGGTTCGTGGGAAAGCTTTTCTCCAGGCTGGAGAATAAACGGAATGTTGGGGGCAAAGTTGGAGCAAACTCATACCTGTTCTGTGGCTGTGTGGCCTTCATGCCATGCCCCGGGTCATCACAGGCCATTGTTTATTTAACACATGATGAGAACATGAGAAGTAAACACATATACACACACACTCCACATAATTTTGTACAACATTTCTACAGGATGTCTAATCCAGGTGATTGCCTCTGTGGTTCCTTCGTGCAGATCTTCTAGGGAATTAGAGAACACACATTATGAGCAACCTGGTGGCTGGACACCATCAAAGCTGACACCAGCCAGAACAGAGAACAACTCAAAAATGCAGTGCAAGATCAGAAGATGCAGAGATACTGATCCATAAAATCATCAAGAATTCTTCTTCTTCTTCTTCTTCTTCTTCTTCTTCTTCTTCTTCTTCTTCTTCTTCTTCTTCTTCTTCTTCTTCTTCTTCTTCTTCTTCTTCTTCTTCTTCTTCTTCTTCTTCTTCTTCTTCTTCTTCTTCTCCTCCTCCTCCTCCTCCTCCTCCTCCTCCTCCTCCTCCTCCTCCTCCTCCTCCTCCTCCTCCTCCTCCTCCTCCTCCTCCTCCTCTCCTCCTCCTCCCTTCAGCTTGGGACACAACCCCAAAAGTGTAAAAAACCCCACTGGGTGGCGGGCACCACTATTTACTATATTTCTCCCATCCTGAAGTTCAATATGACATATATGGAAGACTTCCTGTCCAGAGACTAATTCACTCATTCAAGATCCTGCTGTCATGTTTATTCTGTTATTTGTAGTGAATGCCTAAACTTTTTTTTTTTTTTCCTTCACTTTTCAATTCCACGCCGGAATGCTTTAATATCTTTAAGCCAGTGGTGTCCATATTGATGTCATCCAGAAGTGTTTGAACTGCTGCTCTCCAAGATTCTTGCCCAGCATGGTCTCTGGCCACGATAGGAAGCATCATGTTGGGGGGGAAAAATATCCCAAAGTTTTTATTTGTTTGCAATCTCCATTTCCCATTTCCCCTTTTTCTGGTGCTTTGGCTGTCAAATGAGGAGCACAAATTGTCACCTCTGCTCTTCTAGGGGAATATTTATAAAATCCTGGGGGAAAGGCAGTTGTGAACATGGTAGTTGTTTTTCTCATGCTGGGCTCAAGCCATGGTTTCTTATAGCCATAGTTTGAGCAAAATGTCCTAGTAGTTTGGCTCATACACTGCCAAGCCAAATTCAAGTGTGAGACTTAAATTGGTTGAAATATACAAGTATCTGATACAAATATGGAAGCCACTTCTTCTTTTTTCAAAGTAAATTTTTATTAGTCACATTTTAAACTAAAACACCACAATTACACTCATTACAGCATTCAGATTACAGGATTCACTCATATTGACATAATTGTTACTGTTCTATACATTATATAATATTTTTTTACTTTTAACTTATAGTTACTGACATATTTCTCTCTCTCCCCCCTCCCTCCTTCCTTTCTTTTTTCCTTCCTTCACTGTCCTTCCTTCCTTTTCCCCACTGTCCTTCCTTTTCCTCACTATCCTTCCTTCCTCCCTCCCTTTCTTCCTTCTTTCCTTCTTTCCTTCCTCATGAAATCCTTAAAGAATGGTACTTCATACCATTAGTCCAAGGGCTTCATTCCCTATTTGTAAAATGATAAATATGTGATGGTAAAACTCTGAAATATGTCTGCTTCTACTTGTATATTAACTGATGTTCCAAATCTGGCAAGCAGATTCTAGCTGAATGTAAACCATGTGATGCAGAAAATTCCTGTCAAAAGAAGATTATTTTACTAGCACGACCATGATAAATGAGGATAATTGTTCTATTGGAAACAGAGTTCCCTCACATTCTCCTCTCACCTTTCTTTATAACTGAAGCCAAGGATACATTCTTGAAGGCTTTTCCAAGCCCAAACCTCTCTAAACATCCATCAGAATTCACAATTTAAAACACCTTGATGAGTTAATGAAAGTTCTGGTTTCCTTATCCAATTAAATTAGGTAGAGATAGAATGCTTTCTGAACCTCTGCTGCAAGATTGATTCTTCCTCAGAAAACTGTTCCTTCTAGAAAATTCTCTTTTCTTGCAAGATAGCCAATATGGTGAGACTAAGACCAGGCCCACCCCCTCTTCATCCTAGAGCAGGAATGGAGAAGAGAGCAATGTGGGTTTCATAGCTTACGGGGGAGGAAAGGGCCCTGATTCCCTTCATTAGCCACAGCTGGGAATGAGAGTTTAAAAGACATGCAAGCTGAGAGCAGCAGCTGCTGGAAACAAACCTGAGTTTATCTTGTGTTGACTTGGGTTACCTATGTTCTTGATGCCCTCCCAACCGTTTGAGTTATTGCTGTGCCTTCATGTCTGGAATTCCTTCTCCTGCCCTGCCAAGCTAAGTACCTCATTTTGCCTTGATTGGACTTATAGTTACAGTTTTTGTTGACCATGTTTTGGACTTGATTCTCTGCAGCCAAAACCTCTTCCTGGGAGAGTTTTTCTCCAGCCAGAAGGTAACCAGGACATTGGGGGCAAAGTTGGAGCTAATAAAGGGACTCCTACTGATTATATGACTGTGTTGCCTTTGGGCCACTCCCCTTTGGGTCATCACACCTCTCTAGATGTCCTTAACTTGTAAATAATGAACTAATGTCTCTCTATGTCTGCATTCATGATGTAGGTTACTCTGATCCATGGTTTATGTGCTATAGACGTGCATTCAATTTTAAGACTTTTCTGGAGCGTTACCTTATTTTGTGAACTGGGTGCTGGGGCAGAAAATTGAGTTGAAAGCTTTCTTGAAACTTCAACCCATCATGGACACCCTAACAGGTTCTTTTTCTTAATAATATTGTTCATCACACAGCCAGATGTTCAGACTGGGTTTGGCATTTTGGTCCATCTATTGAGTCCTTCCCAAGGACCTGGGATAGACAGATGTGGATGTCCGATGGTGTTAGAGATATCTTCATTGCAGGATGTAAGCTGTTCCAAGGAAAGTTGCCTTTTGCAATTGACAGGTGGTGAATTTGTCAATGCTGATAGTGTTCGAACAATGCTACAGTATTATTAAGGTTTGTTGTACAGTCAGCCAGATGTTCACACTGGTTTTAGCATTTTCATCTATGAATTGAGTCCTTCCCAGGGTCCTGGAATAGGTAGCTGTGGATGTTTGATGATGTTACAGGTATCTGTCACAAAATGTAAGCTGTTCCAAATCAAGCTGCCTTTGGAATTGACTGATGGGGATTTTGTCAATGCCAGTGGTGTTCAAGTGATGCTCCAGATATTTTGGGCTTGCATCCATGGTTCCTATTATTATTGGTACAACTCTTTCTTTCTTTTCTTTCTTTCTTTCTTTCTTTTCTTTCTTTCTTTTTCTTTCTCTTCTCTTTCTTTCTTTCTTTCTTTCTTTCTTTCTTTCTTTCTTTCTTTCTTTCTCTCTTTCTCTCTCTTCTTTCTTTCTTTCTTTCTTTCTCTCTTCTCTTTCTCTTCTTACTCTTTCTCTTTTTGTTTCCTTCTTTCTTTTTCTTTCTCTCTCTCTCTCTCTCTCTCTTTTCTTTCCTTTCTTTTTCTTTCTTTCTTTTCCTTCCTTCCTTCCTTCCTTCCTTCCTTCCTTCCTTCCTTCCTTCTTTCCTTCCTTCCTTCCTTCTTTTTCTTCTTTCATATAGCTTATTATGTTTTCTAATTGACTACACCTCTACAGCAACCATTCCATGAATGAGCATAGGCTGGCACCTTTGTGACTATCCTCAGGCAATGCCTGAAAAATATCAAATTTGCAAACTGCCCACCAATGGTTGGTTAGCCTTGGCTTCAAGCCCTCGCAGTACTGAAGGGATAAAGTTTTTTGGTGGAAGCAACTGTAGCATTATAGATTCCTTCGAGGAAGGCTGGGAAATAAAGAACGAGGCATAACTAAAATACCCCAAAAGGAAATTAAAAAGAAAACTATTATACTGTAATTTTTATGGTTACGTTTTTTGTGCAAGCTGCTGTTGGTACTAGTTTACATGCAATATTTGGCTTTCTACCGAAAATAGGGTTATGTCTCATACTAATCAGTTTCTCAGTTGTGTTTTGGATCCCTTTCTATGAACTCACAGAGGCATGAATACAGTTCCTATTGGAAGAATGTCAGATTTTATTTGAAGCAGAAAATACAGATATCTTACATTAGTAAGATTGAGATCATTTGCAGAACTGAGGTGGGTGGAGAAACCGCAAAGCTTTTGTTGGAAGTGGAGGAAAAGCTAGAATGGCTAATCAGACGGTTAATATGATTCGAACAAGGTCAGATGGAATTGGATGCTATAAAATTCAAGTTAGTGGAGCAGTCAGAATTCTGCTTTAGGATAACAGTAGCCAGGAATACATGGTTTTACTAGGGAAAAAGTAAGGGTGTTTTTTTTTTAATTAAACCTTCACAGGCTGTGAAATTCTGGATGGTAATTATATGTGCATTTCTTAATATTTTTCTACATCCAGTATTTATAGAAATAACATAAAAATGAAACAATAACAATATTTCTGTGTGTGTTTGTGTGTGTGTATGAGAGCGAGAAAGATAGAGGGAGAAAAGAAAAAGAAAAAGAAAGAAAGAAAAAGGGAAAGAGAAAGAAAAAGAGAAAGAAAGAGAATGTGAGAGAGAGAGAAAGAAAGAGAAAGAAAGAAAAAAGAAAGAGAAAGAGAAAAGAAAGAGAAAGATAAATGGAAAAAGAAAGAAAAAGCAAGAGAAAGAGAAAGAGACAGAAAGAGAGAGGAAGAGAAAGAGAGAAAGAAAAAAGAAGGAAAAAAAGTAGGAGGAGAAAGAGAGAAAGGCAGGGAGAGAGAGAGAGAGAGAGAGAGAAAAAGAAAGAAAGAGAAAGAAAGAAAGAAAGAAAGAAAGAAAGAAAGAAAGAAAGAAAGAAAGAAAGAGAGACACCTCATATATGTAATATTTTTATTGTTTTTCTTTCTTTTTCTTTTAGGTTTTTTATATTGTTTTGTTTTCCTTTTCTTTCTTTTTCTTCTCTATTTAATTAAATATTCAAAGGGGAACAATAAGAAAGAAAGAAAAATAGAAATGTGACCATTATTCAAATTCAAAAGTCAGTCGCCACTCTGTATATATTCCTAGCATGAGGGATCATATCAGAGGTGGTATTCAAACAGGTTCTGACCAGTTCTAGAGAACCAGTAGCGGAAATTTTGAGTAGTTTGGAAAACCGGCAAATCCCATATCTGGCTGGCCCCACCCCTCTCTATTCTCCGCCTCCCATTGAGTCCCAGCTGATCAGCTGGGTCTTCTTTTGTTGCCCCGCACAGGAGAATGGAGCTGGAAATCAGGTTAGTGGGATGGGGAGGGAAGGGGGATTTTGCAGTAACCTTCCCCTGCCACACTCACCAAGCCACACCCACAGAATCGGTAGTAAAAAATTTTGAATCCCACCACTGGTTTGTATGGACAACTTTGCTCCAAAAGACACACAATGTTGTATTTTGCAGGCTTCGGCTAGGTTGCTTCTGTAGAAAAGCTGACCCTTTATTGGGGTTTGTGTCTGCATTTAAATACACCAGAAAGCCAAAACTCACAAAGTGGCTATGATTCCTTCCTTTCCTTTCCTTTTTTTTTTTAAAAGAGTATTATCTCTGCTGAAGTATATAATGCTTCTTTTTAGGCTTGCTGTGTTCTGGTGATTTTGAGGATTGCTTTGAACTTATCGTTTGATCTAGTTTGCTTTTCTTGGTTGCTTTTAAAAGCAAGATCCTCTTAAGGCAGCTTACAGTAGCTAAAAACTGCAGAATTTTAATGATTGTAGTCAATGTCTGGAGATCCTGGTGATAGGTAGACAAAAGCCATGGGTGATCCACCACTGGAGGCTTTTAAGAAGAGACTGGACAGCCATTTGTCTGGAACTGTATAGGGTCTCCTGCTTGAGCAAGGGGCTGGACTAGAAGACCTCCAAGGTCCCTTCCAACTCGGTTATTCTTTATCTTCTATGAGTTTGGTTCATCTAATCCAGCGATGCCAACCCTGACTGGCAGATCTCTCCAAGATGTCTCGGACAGTAGATTTTTCAGCCCAATCTGGAAATAGCAGGCCCTGCAAATGAACATTTTTATGGAAATTTGACTAAATATATATTTTTATCAGTGATAAAATGGCTTGCTCGAAATCCCATTATGTACAATGGGGGCTGTACATCAGACGCATTTAATTTGGCAGTCGCCGTTGAAATAATAGACTTCCAGAGAGCTTTTCTTTTCTTTTTCTTTTTGGGTGGGAAACAATCATGACTGCCAGATGACACTCTGGAGGCATCCTTTGTTCTCTCAATTTCCTTGAGAATAAGGGCATGTCATCCTGTCTCTTCGCTCCCAAAACATTTCTGTAAAATCACTTGGATAACCAGGGCATGGGAAATCAGCAGTTAACTAATATATCTTTATCTATATCATTTCTACCCCTATCTATCTATCTATCTATCTATCTATCTATCTATCTATCTATCTATCTATCTATCTATAAAATCTATAGTCATGATGTACTCAATCTGCTTCAGAAAAGTGCTTAGACTTCTCCAATAATTTTTCAGGGTTATTTATTTATGTATTGATTTTATTTATTTTGCCCAGCATGTACTAGATAACAGATATAATTAGAACATGATTATGATTACATGAAATGGGTACGAATAAAAGGGGGACATTAGGACAGGGACAGTAGGCACGTTGGTGCGCTAATGCACGCCCCCTACAGACCTCTTAGGAAAGGGGTGAGGTCAATACTAGACAGTCTAAGGTTAAAGTTTTTGTGGGGTTGGGGAAGAAACCACAGAGTCAGGTAGAGTATTCCAGACATTGACCACTCTGTTGCTGAAGTCGTATTTCCTGCAATCAAGTTTGGTGTGGTTAACCTTGAGTTTAGACATGATCATTAATATGTCTTCTAACCTTAAGGTTAGAAGAGATGTAAATAATCATGTCCCTTCACATCACTGTGTCAAGTGGAGGACTGGGTAGAAGAATAACAGGATAGCAGAGTCCTAAGGGACCTTGAAGGTCTTCTAGTCCAACCCCCTGCTCAGGCAGGAGACCTTATATCATTTCAGACAAAGCGTTGTCCAATTGCTTCTTTAAAACCTTCAGTGATGAAGCACCCACAACTTCTGCAGGCAAGTTGCTCCGCTGATTAATTGTTCTAACTGTCAGAGAAGGAAGGTTTAACTCCACTTTCCACAACCTACTTAACATAAGGCTTTGAGAATCTGGCAAGAGGTAATTAGGGGGCTTAGCGAATTACAGAATAACAAAGTTGGAAGGATCCTTGGAGATCTTCTAGTCCAACCCCCTCCCCCCACCAATGGCTGGCCAGTTTCTTCTTGAGAACTTCCAATGATGGAGCATTGTTCCACTGGTTAATTATTCTAACTGTTAGGAAATTTCTCCTTAGTTTTAAGTTGTTTCTCTCCTTGATGAGTTTCCATCCGTTGCTTCTTGTCCTGCCTTCAGGTGCTTTGGAGAATAGATTGACTCCCTCTTCTTTGTGGCAGCCCCTGAGATATTGGAAGACTGCTATCATGTTTCCCCTAGTCCTTCTTTTCATTAGACTAGACATACCCAGTGATGGGATACATTTTTTTTTTACTACCAGTTATGTGGGCGTGGCTTGGCTTGTTGGGCATGGCTTGGTGGACGTGGCAAGGGAAGGTTATTGCAAAATCTCCATTCCCTCCCCACCCCACTAGCCTGCTTTCCAGCTCCATTCTCCTGTGCAGTGCAACCAAAGGAGACCCAGCCAATCAGCTGGGACTCGGGAGGCGGAGAATAGATGGGGTTGGCGGGGCTAGTCAGAGGTGGGATTGGCCGGTTCTCTGAACTACTCAAAATTTCTGCTACCAGTTCTACAGAACTGGTCAGAACCTGCTGAACACCACTTCTGACCCAATTCCAGCAACTGTTCTTTATATGTTTTAGCTTCCAGACCCCTAATCATCTTTGTGGCTCTTCTCTGCACTCTTTCTAGACTCTCAACATTTTTTTCTTAATATAAATATATGGATGTCTTAATCTTGCAGACTTTGGAACTACTTAGACATCATGGTTTTACAGAATAACACAATTGGAAGGGACTTTGGAGGTCTTCTAGTCTGGAATGATTTTGTTTTGATATCAAGAGATGTAAAGGTTTATAAAACTCATGACTCCTTTGAGGCAAGCTTTAGAGTTCATTCCAAGCCCAAACATGGGAATTAAAATCAGCCAAGTATGAGACTTTCAGGAGAAGTAAAAACAGGAATGGCTAGCCTTTTATCTTTACAGCCAATAATAAGAAAAGAAAACTCAACCCTAAACATAATTTGCTATTCAAATTCAGCATTAGATATCATTAAAGGGGAATATGTAAATGGGGAATCCATGCTACAACTAAATCCTGTTGGAAATGTTCCTAGTTTCCTGTTGCTTAAATCACAAATGAAAGATAAATTAAAATCCAAGGCACATTGAGAATCCAATATGAGTTTATTCTGGCTAGAAATTCCACTTATTTTGTTCCATGTTGCTAAATATAGAGAATCTACAGTTTATTCTCCCAGCGGTAAATTAACTTAAAAGCCAGGGTCTAACCAGAATAACACTTGCTTTTGAGGTGGGGTTTTTGTAAACAGTTATAGGCTCAGAAGGAGGGAAAACTTTTATGTGTAAATTCCTGGGAATTGAGGAGGCAAATACATAAGGTTAGAATAATATTGAAAGAGATAACCTTACTAATTTACAGTGTGAAAACCCCGATGAAGCTAGATAGCTCCTACTCTGTCTTTCTCCCCATTTTAAACCTCCAAAATTTTCCATTTGAAATCAGAAGACCTAAAACATGATACTGTACTGATAGAAGAGAATAGTTACAACTTGGGGTTGAACTGTGTGGTCCTGAGTTGTCTGAGCTTGGTGGTCTTCTCATAGACGTTTCATTACCAAACTAGGTAACATCATCAGTAGACAGTGGAGTTTGCTCTTGTTTTATATTCTAGTGGCTTGCCCTGTCAGTATTGAATGTGCCTGGCCTTGATGCTCAACAGTCACGTAGACATAAACAACGTCTACATACCATTCAACCTGGCCTTCGCCTGGTCTAGGATGATCACTGTCAACTCATAAAATATTTCTATGGTCTTTTTAGAGTTGCCAACAGAAAGGGAGGGGGGAGCAGTGCAGCAGCTTGCAAACTGAAAGTGCATTCCACAAATGTTTTCAAAGATAGTAACTAGGTGACTGAAATTTCTGCCCTGCAAAAGTCTAATTGGAGAGCAGGATTGATGATTTTTGGCTATGGAGGTGTCCCATTGGAGAATATGAATTAAGATACACCCAAGGGGTGGGAAAAAACCATGGTCAAGGGTGACAATGAAAGATGTGCCTCAGAGCCAGCTATACCCAGGCAGCACTGGCATGTCAATGAATTTAAAGAATTTTTGTCATGTCTTCCGATTGCCAGTTGGTCTTTGTGCAGGCATTCTGCTTGTCTTCTGACTGTCCTATATAATGGTTCTTGCAGTTCTGATGTTGTATATTGTAGATGACTCCTGTTCTGTCCCCACTACACATTAGTCTGTGTGCAGCTTGACATGCAGCTAAACCCATCTATCCTCCAATTAAACATACTGTGTGTGTAGATCTAAATGCTTTATTTGTGGTTTGCTGGCAGCCTGTGCAGACGGCAGTGGAATCAGACAGTGGGGAAGAACGGGGATCAGTCCAGAAGTGTGGAGAGGACTCGGACAAAGATCCTGTGTCCAATGCAGAGATGGGGCCAGGACTATCTGGGAGTGGGGTGCTGCCTCTGGAGCCTCCGGAGTCTGGCAGCAGCGAGGAAGAGGAATAAGGGGAGCCTGTTCCCAGTGCATATGTGCGCAGAGCTGCTAGAAGGCAAGAGCAGCTGAAACAAAAGGGGTGACTCAGGAGTAAGGCTGGGAGCCTTTCCCCTAAGATATGAAGGACAGACAAAGGTGATGAAACCTTTGCAGGAAGCAAAGTCGTTCGTTCAGTTCAGATTCATTCTTGAAATTCTTTGTACTTCAGTTGGTTTCTTTTCTAGCTCATTGGATACTTCTGTTATTGGCAGCACTTCACAGGAAAGAAAGGTGGATGCTTATCTCAAGGGACTGTTTGAGATTCATTACCAGCATTGCAATAAAACAAGACTTGTTTTTAAAATAAGCATGTGTGTAATTACGGTCTCAGAAACCATGGTCAGAACATTATTGAAAGAACAGGATATAGTGAAACTGGAAAAAATAGGGATACGTACGACAATAACCAAATACAAGATAGGCAGTATTGAATTACTGCTGAACCTAACTGTTAATAAATACAAGCAATTTAAATCTCACCAGTGATGCTCTGTGTGTAGGATGTGGGTTTGTCCTTGGATGACCATGTGCCACAGATTAAGATGGATTCTTCTTTGTGCTTCTGTCTTCTCCAAATGCTAAAGGATATGGAGTCTGGCTTCCCAGCATGCACTTGGCTTAAGAGTGCGGGCTGATGGATAAAATTTGTTGGGTCAGCTTCAAACAATATACTTGGGGCATATTTTTTTCCTCCAGCCACTAGATGGTGAGGCTAGAGGGCAACAACAGTATATAAAGTTATATAGTGTGGCATGACAACTCCTGCTTTCTTCTTCTTCTGGGGTTGCTCTCATTTCAGACTCATTTCAACAAATATTCTCATTTATTGGTACTGCAAGATCCACTAATGTAAGTTGGTAGCAGTGGAAGAGAAACTAAACTAAAGCTAAATTCAGAGAAATAATAATTCTCCGCCTCCCTTTTGGAAGTTCATGGGTCAGGAATGCAAAAAATAAAAATAAAAAAAATGAAATGAGACAAGCAGAATAGAGTTTCGCTAAGAGTTTCCACAAAGCAATATCTTAAAAATCAGACTACTGTATTTTGAGTCATGGATGCTCCATAGATAGGAAACAGATGCGGGACCAAAACCAGGCAGCTCTGAAATATTAAAGCAGTTGTATTGAAAAATGATAAACTGCGCTTGGGAGGCTTGAGTGGGTTGTAATTATTAATACTTGTTTTTAATTCTGATAAATTCACAAGGCGGGAGAGAGAAATGCCGAGTTAAACGAAAGTCACAGAGGATCATATTTATGAACTGTGATAACGGCACAGAGAGGCAAGCAAGAATCAGGGAGGGAAAGTCGAACCAGTGGAACCTCTTGTCTCCAGATGTTGTGGGTGCTTCATCAATGGAGGTTTTCAAGAAGAGACCGGACAGACACTTGTCTGAAATGGTAGAGGGTTTTTGTTTGTTTTATTTATTTGCCAGTTGCTTATAAGATAATAGGTATAAGTAAAAACATAGTTTTGAATAC
The DNA here is from genome assembly GCF_049901735.1 of Notechis scutatus. Classification (NCBI taxonomy): domain Eukaryota; kingdom Metazoa; phylum Chordata; class Lepidosauria; order Squamata; family Elapidae; genus Notechis; species Notechis scutatus. Next base: position 30,493,778 of record NC_142014.1, on the reverse strand, counting down.
ATGGATATATATAAGAAAAATTAAAAAAAAAACAACAACCTCCAAGGTCCCTTCCAGCTCTGTTCTGATTGATTGACTACCTTTATTCACTTTTGGGAAAGACTTTGAGCCCAGCCATTTCTCTGGAGCTTCAGGCTTTTTCCAGTCCTTTGTGCCAAAAGTAACCTTTGCCTGACCAACCACCACAGCAGAGAAGTCAAAAATGTCAGAAAAACGTTGGGTGAAAGAAGGAGTCTCACCTGTAGATCAATGCCTTCCTACACAATCTTGCTTCTGAAATAGGATCAAAGTCAAACAGTAACAGTCGTTCTCGCTATACAACAGAGTGTATTGTTAATGAGACAGGACCATGTCAGAGCAACCGCCCTACCGCTTCAAACTCCCCATTGTTCCTGCTGTGTGGTGGAGGGAAGGTTTGCCAGAATGCACTCTGATAAAGTAATCCTTTTCTTCTCTTTCTTTCAAAAAGGACAGAGCAGGAAATTGAGCTTTCTACCCTACAGTCCCTCCTGACTTGTCACTCTGGCAGCCAACATAGCTGCTCGTTCTTCTTTAAGATGAAATCTAAGATTCCCTTGAAGCTCCACTTCTAGAATTTGGAATTCAGTGATCTGTGTCAGATTTCCAAGTGATGAAATCCACAACCCAGAATTACACCACATAATATTGAAAGTTAGAAAGAAGCCCTAAAAGTCACATTCTCCAATAGAAGTAAATCAACATTTGCCTGGTGTCATCAAACTCCACCTCCAGGTCTCAGCAGGGTCAGCTTTCATTCCCACAGGAAGAAGAACCACCTAGCCTAAACAACTCTCTCTATCTCCACTCCTCCCACCTTAGGAATGTGGCAAGCATTAAGGTTTTTCCTTGAAGATGTTTCACTTCTCACCCAAGAAGCTTCTTCAGTGAACTGCAAGAGGCCACAAAATAAGGGGGTCTATTTCCAACATGCCTCCAGAAGCCAGAATCAGCCCTTAATGAAGAATGCCAACTTTATTGATCGATAAACAATGATTCCAAACACCCAGGTCTACTTTCAAGCATGGAAGGCCTTGCCCTTTTGTAAAACAATGGAGGTAAAATAAATGTAAGTCTTGACAAGGCGGTGGTATAGATACCCTGTTTTCTTTCTTCTGTGAGAGAACTTGGCTTCACTTTCTCTAAGAATTAATCTCTTGGGTTTGCATTCCTGGTCTTTTTCAGAGGATAGTTTCTCCCTTTCTGGAAAAGCAAGCAAGATTGCAGAAGACAGCAGAACAGAGATTGGTATTCAACATCTGCTTTTAGCAACCAATGGTCCCCAATGGTATCTCTCGTATCTTCCCTCCTATCTAAGCAATTTTGCCCTCTACAGCTTTTTCACTAAGACCCCAGCAAATGGACAAAAAAAGTCAAGGGAAGCTTCCTACGAGCCTGGGAAAGCAAAGGCAACACAATATTAATCTGCCATTTGAAGTTGATCTACATCCAAAATCACAGATGATATTAAACATCAGGCTTTCTGCCGGTCTTGAAAAGAGTAACATTGGAGATTCTGCTTTTCTTCAGTCCAAATCCTGAAGGATTCAAAATTTAAAAATAGAAAAGGGCCAGGCTGAATTTACCAAGACGACTGAGCCTACAGTATGCAAGTCAGTTCTTCTATGTGCATAGTAGAATAGAATGGAATAGAATGGAATGGAATAGAATGGAATGACTAGAATAGAGTAGAGCAGAGCAGAGCAGAGTAGAATACAGAACAGAACAGAACAGAACAGGAGTGTAATGGAATGGAGAATGGAATGGAACAGAATAGAATAACAGAGAAGAGAAGAGAAGAGAAGAGAAGAGAAGAGAAGAGAAGAGGAGAGGAGAGGAGAGAAGAAAAGAGAAGAGAAGTGCTTTATTTGTCCAAGTGTGATTAGACACACAAGGAATTTGTCTCTGGTGCAGAAACTCTCAATATGCATGCAAAACAAAAAAGTAGAGTAGAGTAGAGTAGAGTAGAGTAGAGTAGAGTAGAGTAGAGTAGAGTAGAGTAGAGTAGAGTAGAGTAGAGTAGAGTAATCAGAAGAATAAACCAGTGGAATGACTTGCCTTCAGAAATTGTGGGGGCTCCAACAGTGAAGGTTTTGTAGAAGAGCTTGGACAACCATTTTTTTTCTGAAATTGTATAGGGTCTCCTGCTTGTGCAGAGGGATTGGACTAGAAGACCTCCAAGGTCCTTTCCAACTCTGTGAATGTGTTATTCTTCATCTGCTGCTGAGAAGGACCCAGGAGGTATCTGATTGGTCCATACAATGTTGAACTAAGATGGCCCTTGGATTTCTTTAACTTTCTTCTGTTTCCAGGGGCTGCATTCACACTCCAGATGGAGTCAAGAGCTTGAAATGACCTTCTGTCACTAAGATATTGTAACTGGAGCAATTGTGTGGGTGGGGGGAAATAAGCAATTTTGCAAACACTTTAATCCCCTGCCACCCGCTCTTGTCTGAGGTGGCCTTTCGTGCTAGCTAACGCAACCTTTGGCCTAGCTATTATAAACTGTTTTCACAAGCCGCTCCATGTCCACACACCCCCAAACATTACATTCCCAGCCATTTTTTATCATCTCATGTGGTGCATACAGTTAAAACACACAAACACACACACACACACACACACACACACACACACACGGAGGCTTTGTTGTCCTTCCAAATGGTGGCTTCCAACAGAAAAGCACAAATCTCCCAGAACACCACAGCAGGTGTGCTCATGAGTGTCTCAAGCATTACAGAGGGCAGACACACACTAAGAATGTGTGGTTTTGTTTTGGGTAGGGTTTGTGTGTGTGTGCGTGTGTGTTGGTAATTGGCGCTGGTGGCAGAAGTGGTCTTTAGCAGATTCGGGCCAGTTCTGGAGAACTGGTAGTAGAAATTTTGAGTAGTTCAGAGAATCGGCCAATCCCACCTCTGACTGGCCCCACCAATCCCATCTATTCCCTGCCTCCCATTGAGTCCCAGCTGATCGGCTGGGTCTTCTTTGGTTGCCCTGCACAGGAGAATGGAGCTGGAAAGCAGGTTAGTGGGGTAGGGAGGGAATGGGGATTTTGCAGTATCCTTCCCCTGCCACGCCCACCAACCCATGCCCACCAAGCCATCCTCCCTCCCTTCCTTCCTCCTTCTCTCCTCCCTCCTTCTACAATCCTTTCCTGCCTCCTTCCCTCCTCTCCAGAGGTGGTATTCAGCCAGTTCTGACAGGTTCTGGAGAACCAGTAGTGGAAATTTTGAATAGTTTGGAAAACCGACAAATATCATTTCTGATTGGCCCCACCCCCATCTACTCTCTGCCTCCCATTGAGTCCCAACTGATCGGCTGGGTCTTCTTTGGTTGCCCTGCACAGGAGAACGGAGCTGGAAAGCAGGTTAGTGGGGTGAGGAGGGAATGGAGATCTTGCAGTATCCTTCCTCTGCCATGCCCACCAAACCATGCTCAGAGAACTGGTAGTAAATTTGTTTGAATCCCACCACTGGCTGATGGCCCTGAATGTGGAAGCGATCAACTAACCACTGTGGGTGGGTGCTGTAAGCAAACCCACACTGTATAACTCATCAAAGAACCAACAACACAGCTTTTGTTCTTATAAAATTGGCTTCCAAATCTCGCATATGAGCCGATTTTCTATCTGGAGATCTATTAGCACCGGTCAGATCTGAGTAGCTACTCCAATTCCTAAAGAACCGAAGTAGCACGTTGGAAAGAGAAAAGCTAATATGACTCATTAAATAATATTTATACACGTCCCCAGAATGGCAATGAAACGCAGATCGCTGGATGATTTAGTTGTGTTTTCCTTTATCAGACACTTTGATGCTAGAGACTGTAACGATGTTGTCCTTCCTGGGTTTCCTGGTTTTGGAACTGGAGGCATACTTGGGGTTCATCCATTTTTTTCCCCTCCCTTCATCAGAAATTTTGTTCGATGTTAAAGCTGAGAGAGTTTTGTGTTGGCTGATGTTGGAGCACTCGCAGATGAATTTGGATCCAGTGAACGTTTGCAAATTTGTTAAAATAAGATCGATGTGCTGGATACGGCCATAATAGATTCACTCAAGAACTGTGTGACTAATTTAACAAATGCAGTGATTCACTTAATGACTGTGGCAAGGAAGGCCATAAAATGGGGCAAAATTCACTTAACAGGTGTCTCAGTGAGCAACAGAAATTTTGGGCCCCATTGAGGTCGTAATCTGAGGACTGCCTGTATTCCAGATTCTTTGTAAATGCATAATGAGGAGTATTAACATACTAACTTGATACCCATGCTTTGCTACGAAACTATGGTTGGGCTTAGTTTTTGGGGAAGAAAATAAGGGGGGAATTCTGCCTCTGCCTAGCAGCATCCATCGGTATTCATCTGGCTAGCGTCCTGTCAGTGTGTGAGAGAGTTGAGGGCTGTTTGGAAACGGAAACAGTATTTGCTGTGGGAGCAAGAAGGAGACAGCAAGGAGCCTGGGCGTGGCTTAGCTCAACTGTTCTGTACTAAAGTTACTTGGTGCTCTGAAACTGAAACTCCTCTCCTCTGCTTGTGTTTTGCATTTGGAAGAGATTTCTTTCCAGGTGGGGAGGGGGAGTAGAACTCCTTAGCATCAGAGCGTGTTAATAATAACAATAATATAGGAAATACTAATGCTCTGATGGTCATTTCAAAAAATCCTTTCTTAGTGAACCCCTAGAAGTCCAGAGGAACCTATGGGCCAAATTTCAAGTTTGTAGATTTTACAATTCTGGAGATTTTGTGATGACGTGTGAGTGGTATTTCTCTTTTATATGTATGGATTACTAGGGGTAGTTTGCACTGCTGGGTGTCCGTTGCTGGCTTTGTAAACTGTTGTGAATTGGCTTTGTGATCATGGGTGTGACTAAATCCTTCGGGCTACCCCACACACATAGGGGGGGGGCATAGAATTTAGTCTAAAAGGGATTAACTGTGAGACAGTTATGATATCGTTTAAATCTGAAATAACAAACTGTGTGAAACACGTCTTTGTCAGTGGCAGAATGAAAAAACAAAGGCTGCCTTTCAACCAGGCCCGATTAAATAAACATGGGCAGAGAGCTAAATGGATTCATCATTTAGTGAGGAGAGGCATTGAAAATATTTTCTCTTTTTCGAACCCACCTGATGTTTTCTTTCCTTCATTTCTTTCCTTCGGTTCTTCTTTCCTGCATTTTCAGAATTGCCTTTGAGGGCTTATCCATTTCAATTTTGAGGGCTTATCCATTTCAATTTTGCATTGCTAATTTTGAAGAATGCAACATGTCCCAAGGGGAAAAAAATAGCTATAGAAACCCAAGGACAAAAATTAGTTCAACCTACTTGGAAAACTTTCTATGGCTAGGAATTTTTCCCCTGGTTGGACTTTTTCAAGTTTTATGGAATATTAGGAACACAGACCATGAACATTCATGTTTCTAAAGAAACCTCTCTGAAATACGTTATTCTTTATGTACCCTAAATTGTTAGGGCTGAGTTGAACAAGGTGATTCTCCTTGAGCAGGGGGTTGGACTAGTAGACCTCTAAGAACCCTTCCAACCCTATTAGGCTATGTTCTGTGTGTTTGGAGATGAGTTTGGAGATGGTTTAGGTCCTGGAGCAAGAAACATAGATTGTCATGCCCCTGGTGGAGACTGACTCTGAGGAAGAGGAGGAACAGTTGACAGGGAGTGGAAGTGGGACTCCAGAGGTTGTGGAGGAGGCCGGGGAAGAGCAGAGTCCGGCTGAGCAGTCAGAGGAAGACCCAGGCCCATCCCCTCTCCATCCTAGGGCACGCAGGGTGGAGGGGATAAGGAAGAGACTACTTGGGAGGAGAGGGCCTTGATCCTCTTCATGAGCTGCAGCTGTGACAACTGAATAAGAGTATGGACCTGCGTACTAGCAAATGCTGGAAACAAAGTGTGTAAACATTTCTAGTTTATAGTTCCCTTCTGAGTTTGGCATCCTTCCCAGTGCATGTTCTCTTATCTGTGGATGTCCTCCAGCCCTTATCTTGCCTGGTTTGTGTTGCTTTTTCTCTTCTTCTTGTAACTGTTTGTGTGGGAGTTTTTTTGTCTTCTGTCAAAGATATTCGGAGCTTGGGAGCAAAGTGAAGGAATAAAAGGGGCTTCACCTGTTTTCTGTGACTGTGTTTGTTTTGTATCCCACCCTGGGTCATCACATAGATGTTGCTTGAGTGGTCTTACAATTGTAACCTTGGTTTAGTTACAAAGGAAAGTAGGAGCATTTCCAAAATCAATTTTATAATGATGTATTCTTATTGGAGAGATTTATATGGCCACCCATCTTGTAAAACAGAACCCTGGGTGGCTCACACACAATAATAAAGCCAAATAGGAGAGAAAAAATGAGGAAAAAATCCGAAAAGGAAACAGAATAACAGAGTTGGAAGGGACCTTGAAGGTCTTCTAGTCCAACCCCCTGCTCAAGCAGGAAACACTATACCATTTCAGACAAATGGCAGTTCAGTCTCTTCTTACAAACATCCAATATTGGAGTATCAACAACTTCTGCAGGCAAGTCGTTCCACGGATGAATTGTTCTTGCTCTCAGGAAATTCTACTTAGTTCTTCCATTGATTAGTTTCCAACTGTTGTTTTCTTGTCCTGCATAGGTGCCTAACTCTTCATTTTTCATCCATCTATCAATATCATCCCCAGGCTGATAAAAGCCAGGTGTCAGGGTTCCAGAAAAAATCCAACTCAAATTAAAAACTCCAAGACAGGCATTTTCTCAAAATTTCCTTTTATTAGAGTAGGTATACTAGCACATCTGGGAAAACCCGAATCTGAAAGTTCCAGGTTTTCGTCCAATAAGTACAAAATTACAAATCCACCCCCTGCACCCATCATCACCATCCTTTCCAATTTGAGACATCCCTTCAACCACTCCTCAATCATGAGCAGAAATAACATGACCTTGACTTTAAAGAAGAATGCTATTATGTCTAACCACATACGCTCCATGAAATCCCCCCTCCCAACTTCCCACACTCTCAAGAATGTGGTAGCGTGGAAGCTTGTGGTGCTATTATGGCTTCCGAAGCTGACACCAGGCTTTGATGGCTGACTAGAAGACCTAAGACTGTGGGGAGCTGAAGGTGTTCCATGGACCAGGGCCATACTTCATAGGTCTTAAATGGCTACTCTTAGGGGGCTGGGATCTGGAGTGGATCTGTACTATCTAGTTTAGTAAAATGGGCAGATACCTTCACGAAGAGGCAGCCGGGCAAATAACCTGGCCATCTCTAAAAAGGCTACTTGGCTATGCAGTTCCCATTTATTCGAAGACCCTCATGGCCATGGTAGAATTGAAGACTGGACCTGCCAAAGCCACTCTCTTGGAGCTGTCCAAGGTGCTGCATTGGGACTCCCTTGCCAGGTTTGAGCAGGACAATTGGATGGCTATTATAGCAATAGCACTTAGCACTTAGACTTATATACCACTTTATAGTGCTTTACAGCCCTCGCTAAGCAGTTTACAGAATCAGCCTCTTGCCACCAACGATATTGGGTCCTCATTTTACCCACCTTGGAAGGATGGAAGGCTGAGTCAACCATGAGCCTGGTGGGATTTGAACTGCCAAATTGTAGGCAGCTGGCTGCAGCAGGAGTAGCTTGCAGTACTGCATTCTTAACCACTACGCCACAGAGGCTCCTTATATCAGCAAGGAAGTGTGCAATGGTGGTTAAAGTTATGGAGCTTGTCAGCTCAGTTCTTCAGTTCTTTCTTCAATTCTTTCTCAGTTCTTCTGAAGAACGGAGGAACCTTCTTGGATGAGAAGCAAAACATCTTCAAAAGAAAAAAAAACAAGAAAGTCCAGTTGGCTTTTTGAAAAAGAACCTTTGGGGCAACCATGGCCTGGATGGCTGAGATCTCCATATTTCCCCCTTAATTTGAAAAATGGAGGTCAAAAACATGTGTGAGATTAGGAAAATAAAATAAAAAAAGTATCAGCAAGGCTGAAACACAGAACTAATGAAAACTGGTAAGAATGGTTGAGATTGAATGATTTGTTGATCTATTTTATTTGAAATTCTTAATTGTTTTTCTAAACATTAATTATGCCTTTGTATGTATATATGCTGTATATATCAACTTTTCTCTTCCACTTTTGATAAATTAAAAACAATATATATCTGGATTTCATCTTACTACATTGCCTAAAGTTACTGGTGTCTTCTAGAATAATGAAATTTTTAGACAAATGAAAAAAAAAAAGAAAGCCTTCCTTCCTTCCTTCTTTCCTTCCTTCCTTCCCTCACACCCTCCCTCCTTCCTTCCTTCTGTCCCTTTCTCATTCTCCTTCTGCTGGCACAGTGGTTCCTTCCTTCCTTCCTTCCTTCCTTCCTTCCTTCCTTCCTTCCTTCCTTCCTTCCTTCCTTCCTTCCTTCCTTCCTTCCTTCCTCCTCCCTCCCTCCTCCTCCCTCCCTCCCTCCCTCCCTCCCTCCTTCCCTCCTTCCTCCCTCCCTCCCTCCTTCCTTCCTTTCCCTTCTTCCTTCCCCATAACCCCTGTTATAAAAAAAAGTCAATTTCTTTGAAAACAAAGTTTCTTACTCTAATAAAATATCCAAGCAATCTCTTAAGACAATCCCAATTACTCTTAACACGATTATCATAGAAAGGAACGATTCATGTAGTAAATCACAAAAATGGTAAGCTGATATCCGTCATTCTCTCCCACCTTATGTGCTTTCCTTCTACTACTTAATCCATCCACATCGCTAATAATGGACGTCAAAGGCTCCTCTGTTTCTTATGAGACTCCATGTGAGTTTAAACACAACCATCCTTCATCACTTCCCTCTATATATAAACTGTATCCAGATACGGGATATTAAGTAAACCAACTGGGAAAGTTTTGCTTTCCTTAAATATACTGCTAAACGACTTTAAATGTTTCTTTGGCAGAGCCGAGACCTGAAATTTAACCCTGGGTGGTTTTTTTTTTTTTCTTCTCCTCTCCATCATAGCACTCAATGATTTGATTAGTCTAAAAAGGATTAACCGAGATCCATTTAAAGGTTTTCTCAAATGTATTACGTAATTAATGCATTTAAACTACATGCCCAGGAAATGCTACCGGAGACCAACTGTCTGGAAGGAAGTTATCCTGCCCATTTGCAAGGGATGAACATGGCTCTTGTGCTGTATATAGGGAGTCCCATGTGTGCACCCTAACCTCACCCAAAGGACTAGCTTTGTGCACGAGTCATTATTAAAGACAAAACTATCATTGAATAGCTTATTCTTTGAAAGAGTGACTGAGTCATTCTGTTTCTACTTTCCACCTTCTCGGCCACCCGTGGTCCTATCTCTTGCACTTACATTTTCTTAGCCATGACAACCAGCTCTTTAGATTAGATTAACAGAGTTGGAAGGGATCTTGTAGGTCATCTAGCCCAACCTCCTACCCAAGCAAAAGTCCCTACACCATTTCTGATCGATGGCAGTCCAGTCTCTTCTTGAAAGCTTCCAGGGATGAAGCTCTCACAACTTCCGAAGGCAACTTCTATTCCATGGGTTGATTGTTCTCACTGCCAGAAAGTTTCTCCTAATTCCAAGTTGGATTTCTTCCATGATCAATTTCCATCCATTATTCCTTGTCTGGCCTTCAGGTGCTTTGGAAAACAGCTTGACCTCCTTCCTCCTCTCTGTGGCAGCCCCTCAAATATTGGAAGACTGCTATCATGTCTCCCCTGGTCCTTCTCTTCACTAAACTAGCCAGGCCCAGTTTCTGAAACCATTCATTGTATGTTTTAGCCTCCAGTCCCCTCATCACCCTGGTTGCTCTTCTCCACATTTTATGATAACCATTTCATTATCATTTACTTCAAGACACAAAAATACAGAGTTGGAAGGACCTTGGAGGTCTGAGCAATGGATGGGAACTATTCAAGGAGAGAAGCAACTTGGAATTAAGGAGAAACTTCCTAACAGTGAAGACAATTAACCAGTGGAACAGAAGTTGTGGGTGCTCCATCCCTGGAGGTTTTTAAGAACAGACTGGACAGTCACTTGTCTGGAATGTTATAAGGCAGTGGTGGCTAACATTTTTGGGCTCCTGTGTCAAAAATTGTGCACACATTAGCACACTCACACTCACACTCACATGCTAGCACCCATAGTGCAATGTACAACCCCCACACCCTCTGCACATGCACACACAATCCCCCCTCCAGCCCCTTACCTGCACTGCACCTCACAGCGGATTTTTCAGCTGGTTTGAGGCCTTTTTGGGCCTCCCAGAGGCTTGGAAAAAGCCTCTGCGAGGCTTTTCAGAATGAATAATAGGCCTGTTTCATCACTTCCGATATTACAAGAAGTGACAAAATGGGCCTATTCATCCTGAAAAGCCTTCTAGAGGCTTTTTCCAAGCCTCTGGGAGGCGGAAAAAGGCCTCAAACCATCAGAAAAATCAGCTGTGAGGCACACTCATGCTCAGTGAGGTAAGTTTGCTCTGCGTGCCACTTGTTGCATGTGTGCCATAGGTTCACCATCATGGTTATAGGGTCTCCTGCTTGAGCAGGGGGTTGGACTAGAAGACCTCCAAGGTCCCTTCCAGCTCTGTTATTCTGAAAGGCTATGTTTCGTTTCTTGGGGAACCGTTGCAAAGACGCTTGTGAAATAAGCAGCGCTGTCATTCCTTACATGCCTGTTGCACTGTGGGTAAGACGCACTAATTAGAAATCCTGTCAAAATAATGAATTTTGATTGTAATTCATAGACATTTTTAAGACTCATAGGCACTTCGAAAAGCTTTTTTTATTTTTAATGGGTCTTTCTGTCATCAGAAAAAAAAATAAGTTAATGCACAACCCTTTCAGGAGACGGAAATCAGGAGTTCCTACCATCAACTCATTAATGCTGCTTTTTTGCCTTCATTTATTGCCATTTGAAATGGAACGGAGCCTTTATTTGATATTATTTTTTTCTTTTTCCTTGAAGTGCTTTTTACAACTTCTGCTGATCTCGTGCAAATGCATGATCCTTTCATAATTTTGAACCTTTTAATCCTGTCTATTTTTTTTTTAAAAAAAATCTTGACCCAGCACAGTTAACATAAGACGTCTCCTTGTAATAAAAAACCAATCGCTACCTCCATCCATCCATAAACTGCCACAAATACAGAAGGGAGGCTTTGTTGAAGTGGAGACTGACTCGTTTTTATGACTCCTGTACTCATTACACACCCTCCTTACATTTTAGACTTACAGACAGAGCATTGTTGATGTTTGAATTCCCATTAATGAATAACTCCCAAGAATTGTGTGGCTGCAATTGGAGACCTGCCGAAAATCTTAAATTGAGGGATTAGCTGAGAATCTGCCTTAGAAAAGGAATGACATAATGAAGAGAGGTTAATAAAATATATGACTTCTTAGAGTTAATGAATACCTCAACGGTTCTAATGTGCAAGTTAATCCAAGGTAGAAACCAAGGTATAAGCATTGAGATATGGACACCAAGTGAGTCATAAAATAAAGTATTTATGAATGATAAACAAAAGGAAGGAAGAGAAATGGGAAATAATAGGTTGGTTAAAAATGCTCAGCCTGTTGATTGATGATCGCCAAGATGGATGTAACACTGAGTAAGGTATTAGGGGATCTTAAATTAAGAATTGTAGCCATGGAACTTTTTTCCTGAAAGCTGATAGCAGCCTTTGGACTGGGTTGGGAGGGAGAGGAAGTTGTGAGTTTGCATCACATCTGCACAACAGCTTTCATCGTTGGCTTTCCTCGAGTCCCTTCCGGGTACCTCCAGGTTCCAGATAGGGGCTTGATGGAGCAGTGGGATGGAGGAAGAGTTTTCATTCAGGCCTAAAAGAATTATGGAATATCCTGAGAATGAATCTTTGATTCACATAGATTTTAATTTTTGAAAGCACATATTAATAAAGGAGGGTATTTGCAGCTTGGGGTTGAGAAGAGAGGTAACATTGTCAGTGCTAGGAGGAAGGGAGAGAGGAGGAGGAGGAGGAAGAAGAGGAGGAGGAGGAGGAGGAAGAGGAGGAGGAAGACTGTGGGGTCCTTGGTGCTCTCTGAGCTGGGTGATTTTCTTGCAGATATCCAGTGACCCAACCAGGTAACATCATCACTGCTAGGAGGAAGGGAGAGAGGAGGAGGAGGAGGAGGAGGAGGAGGAGGAGGAGGAGGAGGAAGGAGAGGAGGAGGAGAAGAGGAGGAGGAGGAGGAGGAGGAGGAGGAGGAGGAGGAGGAGGAGGAGGAGGAGAGGAGAAAGACTGTGGGGTCCTTGATGCTCTTTGAGTTTGGTTGTTTTCTTGCAGACATTCAATGATCCAACTAGGTAACATCATCAGTGGTAGGAGGAAGTGGGGTGTGTGGAGAGGAGGAGCTCAGTGAAGTCCTTGAATCTGTATCTCATCTGTATTTTAGACCAAGCGTTTGTCTACCTGGATCTTATTAACTTTGCCGTTTTTTAAAAAAAAAATCACGTTGAATGTCTCAATCCTTTATAGTATGTATCACTTAAAAAAACTATTTAATTAAAAAAACTCAACCCCTCCAAAAATATTCTCCATACTCTGGCACCCTAAGCCATGTTTCATGAAATGTTTGAAGAGACCTTAAGCTAAATCTTTAATTCCAGGCTTTAATTCGCTGACACAAAATTTCTCATATGGCTAAGCGGTTTTGGAGAATAGTGAAAGAAAGCTAACTCAAGGAAAAATAGCATTTTTCAGAATTGTAGGCCTCTCGTCCATTTGAAACAAAAAGGGAATGAAATATCTAGGGACAAATAGTTTCTCTAAAAAAAAACCACCTTGCTTTCTTTGGTTAAAAAAAAAAATCCATCTTGAGGGTTTTTTGACACTATTGTCTCTCAGTGATGTGATGTTCTTTTAGTATTTACCACCAGAGGGAACATTTAATCCAAAATCCTGAGAATCAACACTTTTCTGAAAGAAAAGATTCTTCAACATCATTTGTCATTTCTTTGCTGTAACTTAGAATAACAGAGTTGGAAAGGACCTTGTAGGTCATCTAGTCCAACCCCATGCCCAAGCAGGAGACCCTACACCATTTCTGACAAATGGCAGTCCAATCTCTTCTTGAAAGTCTCAAGTGATGGTGCTCCCACAACTTCCAAGGGCAACTTCTGTTCCATGGGTTGTGTTAAGTTTGGAGAATAATGGAGACCAGACATCTGACCAGTGACTTCAACTCTTTAATAACAGTAGATAGAACAGAACAGAGCAAGGCTATGGGCAGCAGTAACCCTTTATAGGGTTGGCTGCTACCCTATTAACCAATAATATGTGCAACAAGTTCAACTAATATCCAATAAGAAGTGTCCTAATATTGGCCAATCAGGGACTTGTTATGGACCAACTTGTTCGTTGTTTAAGGACCAATCAGGTGTGCAGGCTTTCAAAACCCGCTTTGCATTTGGGCTTAGTTACTTTTTATTGATTCACAACACCCCTCCCCTTGGGCTCCGCTTTGAGGGGAGCTGTAACAAAATCCTCAAGATAGACAGGCCGCTTGGTCTGTCTGGACGATTTCGTGGTTCCACCGGTTTGGCCTAAAGTCCGGTTCCGTGGAGCGCTTGGATGATCTCTGTTAAACTCCGTTTCGCTGCACAGAAATTCCGTGTTGCTTTCGTGTGGTTGTCCCCACCAATCAGTGTTTCTTCGGGTTTCGCAGTTCGGTTCCCCGTGTTCACGCCCCATGGGAAAGTCAACTCCTCCCTGCTTCGATTCCCGGTACTTCGCTGGGCCGTAGGGTTTCCGCTGGCCTGCTATCTGTCATATCAAGTCAATTTCCTCAATATTTCTCCCCTCAGTTGGTGAACCCGGGAGCCATGGGCGCTGGCTGGTAATCTCGAACGGAGTTGGTCTATGTGGCGTTTCCACACCCTCCCATCGCCTGTTAGCAGGCGGTAAGATCTAGGCCCTGTGAGTTGGGTGACAGTTGCGGTATCCATAAAGGGTCGCCGGATAAGTTTTTGGCAAAGATTAAATCGCTTACCTTAAATTCCCGGCATTTGCTGCTGGAGCCGAAAGGCTTTTCGGTGCATATGCGGGTGGAACCGGTCAAGGTGCGATTGTAGTTTCCGCCCCATGAGAAGTTCGCAGGCGTTTTGTTGGTAACACTGTGGGGCGGATGTGCTGCAACAATAAAATTCGATTGATTTTTTCATCGATGTCGCCGAATTCCATTTTGTGGAGGGTCTTTTTACAAACTGTACCATGCGCCTGCACGTCCGTCGCCGCAGGGTGCGAGGCGAGGTTAGCGCATGGCGGATGCCCCGATCAGCGAGATATTGTTCAAATGGTAATGCTGTGAACTGTGGGCGTTATCCGAGACCAGAACATCCGGAAAACCATGTGTGGCAAATAACCTGTTTAATTTGTTGATAACTGAGTCCGTTGTAGTTGTGTTCATTCGATGGATCTCGAGCCAATTTGAATAGGCGTCGACTGTAATAAGGAAAGTGTGCCCTTTGTAGGCCCCGCAAAGTCAATATGAATACGGGACCATGGTCCCCTCGGAGTTTCCCATTCGGTTGGGCTTGCTTTAGGTGGGGCGTTGCTGACGCCCTGGCAACGTTGACAAGTAGCGACCCAGGCCTCGATTCTTTGTCGATTCCCGCCACCAGGCGAGCTCCGCGCAGTGCTTTCATCCGCACGATGCCCGGATGTCCGTCGTGCAATACCGCTAAAACAGTTCATTGCAGTTTGTCCGGGATTACGACTTATCGCCCCACAAGGGGCAGCCCTTTGGGAAAACAGTTCGGTTTGGCGGGCTTTGAAAGGCGCCATTCAGGTGATAGTTGTTCTGTTGGCCAACCACGTTCAACCCAGCGAGGATGTGCTGCAGGACCGGATCTCGCTTTTGTTTCAAGGGCAATGTCTCTCGCCGCAATGGCGGCGCGTGTAGAGCCTCAATTTGCAGCGCAGTGATGGTTGGGGCTGGATCTTCAACCGATTCTGGGAGATTTCAGAAAGGGTTTACCATTGCCTCCTTCCTAGGACTGAGGGAAAGTGACTGGCTCAAGGTCACCCAATTGTTTTCTTGCCTAAGGTAGGATTAGAACTCATAATCCCCCAGTTTTTAAGATGATGATGCCTTAACCACACCAAATTGGCTCTCCTTTCAGTCCATCCATCCATCCATCCATCTCAACCCTTTCACAAAATCTGGACTATGAACAAAAGGTGTGTACCTTTTATGGCATATTCATGGCTGCCATCTTGAGTCTTTCCATGACCCCTGCAGGGGCTCCTGGGTATGTCAAATCAAGATATGCAAATTTGTCAATACTTTATGCATAAAACATGATCCAAAATGATTGAATCGGACCCAGTTTTTCCAGGCTCACGTAGATGCCTCAGCATTGATGTATTAAGGTGGTGCCTAGAAAAACATTTGGCATCAAAACTGATGCTTTATGGAAGCTCTTGAACTTTCTGAAGCACCTCTTCTCAATGATTTGCCCAACTTAATTATAAATGCATCCAAAGTTATGCTATTTGAGGTATTAATAATCTGTAAGTGGAGCTAATTTTAACTCAAGTACCTAGGCATATTAAAATAATAAGAGGATATACTGTGAGTTGTGCAGCATCTTTGCCCTAGTGGATTATGTTATTTGAAGATTTGATTCCAGTTCTGAAATCTGGAGAAACATTCAATAGTGTTAAATATGCCTCAATATTCACACCTATGTGTGGAACCAATATATGATGCCAACAAACCAAGAATGTCTGTAACTTTTTTTAAAAAAATAAATTTTATTAAAGATTTACAGTTTTAAAAACAAATCATATTTACAATTTTTGCACTATGTTGTGGCATTGGCTTTTCCATATTCATTTACATACACACACACACACACACACACACACACAGCGATAGATATAGATATACAGATATATAGATACGGTATATAGATAGATACATATGTATATCAATTACATTTATATTTTGCATTGTCTTTTGTTCCTTTTATCTAACCAAACATATCATTTCTCCCAGACCGTATAGTATTCTTTTTCTTCCTTCTCCTGCAATTCATTTATTTATTTATTTATTTATTTGATTTGCCAATTGTTTACAAGATAATAAGTATAAGTGTATACATAGTTGTGAATACATGAAATGGGTACATATAAGAAAAATAAAAGAATAAGAGAAACAATAGGACAGGGACGGTAGGCACGTTGGTGCGCTTTATGCACGCCCCTACAGACCTCTTAGGAAAGGGGTGAGGTCAATAGTAGACAGTCTAAGGTTAAAGTTTTTGGGGTTTGGGGAAGAGACTACAGAGTTGGGTAGAGTATTCCAGACATTGACCACTCTATTGCTGAAGTCGTATTTCCTGCAATCAAATTCCATTGTAAGTTTATTCATTTCTGCACAATCCATATTTTTTTTTTATTAACATATTATCTGTGGGACTACTCTCTGATTTCCAGTTCTGAGTTTAGGTTATTCTAGCTGCAGTCAATATGTATATTATTACATATTCATTTTTTTTCTTGTAATCACCTCTAATTATCCCTAATAGAAACATTTCAGGCTTAACTTCTATTTTTCCCCCAGTTATTTCCTGCAGCCAAATCCTTATTTTGTTAAAAAATTTCTTTGCTTTAGAGCACAACCACCACATATGAAAGAAGGTGCCTGGTGTCTTTTTACATTTCAAATTTGGGTAGATTTTAGCCAATCTCTCTGGTACTAGATGCCAACAGTAGAACATTTTGTAGAGATTTTCTTTCTATGTGGCTGCCATAATTTTTCGTTAAAGTTTTTCCCAATCTTCTAGTTGTATGTTGTATCCAAAATATTTCACCTAGGCAATCATTTTTTGTTTCACTGCCTTCTCTTCTTTATTAAATTTTAGGAGGTAGTTATATATTTTAGATATAAATTTTGAAGAATGTCTGTATCCTAATTGATACCGTTTGATATGGTATTTTCAAATATCATAGTTTTGAAACCACAACATTTAAGAATGTTTGATGAATTGATGAAAGAGTGCAGAGAAGAGCAGTCAAGATAATTAGGGACCTGGAGGCTAAAATATCTGAAGAATGGTAGTAGGAATTGGGTACGTCTAATGTAAAGAAGGACTGGGGAAGGTGTAATAGCACTGTCCCAATATTTGAGGGGCTCCTACAAAGAAGGGGGTCAAACTATTTTCTGAAGTACCAGAAGGCAAGAGTAGAAATGATAGATGGATACTAACCAAGGAGAGAAGCAACCTAAAACTAAGGAGAAATGTTCTAATGGTGAGAACATTCAACCAATGGAACAGTTTGCCTTCAGAAATTGTGGGTGCTCCATCCCTGGAGGCTTTTAAGAAGAAACTGGAAAAACTATCTGAAATGGTATAGGGGGGGGGTCTCCTGTTTCAGCAGGGAGTTGGACTAGATGACATCCAAGGGCCCTTCCAGCTCTTATTATTCCATGTTCTGTGAATCTTGCTCGGCCTTCAATTATTCTTCCCAAAACATAGTGATTCGGCCTTTGCTGAAAATAAAGGAAATTTCCTTTGTGAATGAGAAGTCTGATGTCCAGGAAGCCTTTTTTTTTTTGGCATCCCTGTTCTGACCCAGGCTTTGTCAAACTGAATAAAACACAAACTGAATTTAAAAGTAAAACCTTTTTTAATGCAACGCTGGGAGTTACTTACATTCCCAGCCAAAGATCATTAGACACAGTTCCTCCAGATAAGAGCACACTTCTCAGTGCTGTCGAATGCTTGCCAGGAAACAGAAGTCTAAACATAAAGCAACCTAAAAACCCAGAAAAAAACTGACCAGAGTACAGAGTTTCACGAAGGACTTGGAGATTACTGAACTACTTTGCTTCCTGTTTCATCATCTTTGCCTGTCCTTTATCCCTTATGGGAGGGGCAATCACCTCCCAGCCTTAATCATGAGTCACCTCTTTTGTTTCAGCTGCTCTCACCTTCTAGCAGCTCTGTGCACAGGCACACTGGGAACAGGCTCCCTTTGTTCCTCTGCCTCGCTGCTGCCAGACTCTGGAGGCTCCGGAGTCAGCACATAACTCTCAGATGGTCCTGGCCCCATCTCTGCATTGGATGCGACCCTCGTCTGAGTCCTCCCCAGACTCCCTAACTGGTTCCCTTTCGTCCTCACTGTCTGATATCTCTGCCATCCGCACAGGCTGCTGGTGAACCACAACAATCCCATTTGCACGATCTTTTGTGCTGGGAAGAATGAATTCCAATAAAGGCAGACATAATGTCATCCTGAAACAAACAAAAAACAAACAAAAGATGCATCAGCTTGAAATGAGAATTATGACTACCTCAAGGGACTCCTTTGTTGTTCTGCAATCTACAACTTTAGGCAGGGTTTTAAAATTAGGGCCATTTTATTTACTTGGCTGAAATAAAAGAGCACGCAGTCTTACTGTTGATATGTGGGTTTGTTCCCTGCTAAAAGTACGACTTTTTTCTCCCCTAGGGGTTGCACTATTTCTTTTTTAGTTTTCAATAAGAATCTAAATGCAGGTGAACATCAACTTACAACCATCATGGAGCCCAACATTTCTGTTGCCAAGAGAAACATTTGCTAAGTGAGTTTTCTCCCATTTTATTATCTTTCTGGCCGCCGTTGTTAAGTAAAACACCACAGTGAGTGAGTGGATAAGTTAGTAACACATTTTGTCACTATGAGGGAGAGGAGGAACAGCTGACAGGGAGTGGAAATGTGGCTCCAGAGGTTGTGGAGGGGGCTGGGGAAGGGCAGAGGTTGGCTGGGCAGTCAGAGGAGGACCCAGCCTCAGCCCCTCTCCATCCTAGGGCATGCAGGGAGGAGAGAATAAGGGAGAGATGTGGTCTACTGGGGAGGAGAGGGCCTTGATCCTCTTCATGGGCTGCAGCTGTGACAACTGAATAAGAGGGCGGACATGCATATGGGCGAACGCTGGAAACAAAGCATGGAATTATCTCTAGTTTATGGTTCCTCTCTGACTATGGTGTCTTTCCCAGTGTGTGTTACCTGTGGACATCCTCCAGCCCTTATCTTGCCTGGTTTGTGTTTTTCCCCCCTCCTTCTTGTAATTGCTTGTGTGGGAGTTTTGTCTTCCGTCAAGGATATTTGGGGCTTGGAAGCAAAGTGAAGGAATAAAAGGGGCTTCACCGGGTTTTTTGTGACTGTGTTTATTTTGTATTCCCCCCGCCTCCGGGTCATCACATGTTTGTTAAGTGAATCTGGCTTCCCCATTGACAGAAGTCTGGTCAGAAGGTTCAAAAAAGTGATCCCGTGAACCTGGGACATAGCAGCGGTCAGAAATACAGTATGAACTGCTTGCCAAGCATCTGACTTTTGATCACATGATCAGGGACTACTACATAAGGATGTAAAACAGTCATAAGTCACCTTTTTCAGTTCCGTGGTAACTTTGAAATATCACTAAATGAATTGTTGTAAGTTGAGGACTACCTGTAGAGCAATAGCATTTAGCACTAGCACTTAGACCAGTGCTTTCCAGCCCTCTGTAAGCGATTTATAGAGTCAGTCTCTTGCCCCCAACAATCTGGGTCCTCATTTTATTGACCTTGGAAGGATGGAAGGCTGAGTCAACCTTGAGCAGATCGGGATAGAACTCCAGGCTGTGGGCAACATGCAATACTGCATTCTGAACACTGCACCATGAGGAAGGAGAATGCGAAAGGGACTAAGGGAGGAAGGAAGGAAGGAAGGAAGGAAGGAAGGAAGGAAGGAAGGAAGGAAGGAAGGAAGGAAGGAAGGAAGGAGGGGCAATAGCAATAGACTGAGAGTGCTTTACAGCCCTCTCTAAGCAGTTTACAGAGTCAGCCTCTTGCCCCCAACAACCTGCGTCCTCATTTTACCCACCTCGGAAGAATGGAAGTCTGAGTCAACCATGAGCTGGTCAGGATTGAACTGCTGGCAGTCAGCAGAGCTAGCCTGTAATACTTCATTCTAACCACTGCACCACCAGGAAGGAGAATGAGAAAGGGAAGAAGGAAGGAAGGAAGGAAGGAAGGAAGGAAGGAAGGAAGGAAGGAAGGAAGGAAGGAAGGAAGGAAGGAAGGAAGGAAGGAAGGAAGGAAGGAAGATGGGAGGCAGGAATGGTGCTTTACAGCCCTCTCTAAGTCGTTTACAGAGTCAGCATCTTTTCCCCAATAATCTGGGTCCTCATTTTACCCACCTCCGAAGGGTGGAAGGCTGAGTCAAAGTTGAGCCTGGCGAAGATTCGAACTGTCAGCAGAAGTAGCCTGCAGTACCGCATTATAACCACTGCGCCACCACGCCTCTTACAGCCATCCGGGACGCCATAGATGAGTTTCGCAAAGCTTCAGATTACAAATGAAGCCATGCTACTAATACATTTGTATACTCAGCCTTGTGTTGACTTTCAACACCTTTCAGGGAAATCCAGAGGTCAAGGAAAGGATGGCTGAAGAACCTATCAAACGTGAGCTCCAAATTCAGTTCACTGAATTGCGTGCAAATGTGTTTTGGATTCTAAAAACTTTAGAACCAGAGATGTGATCTCATTCCATGGCAGAAAAAAAAAAAGGGGCAAAAAAAAAAAGGGACATCACCCATTGTCTGTAAGGTACTACACAGACATCACAACCCCCGCCCAAGATCAGGACTGTAAGTCTCGCACAGACATCTTCAAAACAGACAGAAAAATAGCAGCCATCCTTAGCAACCCCAAAGATAAAATTGACCTGGAAAACCAAGGCATATACGAAGTCCCCTGTGCATCATGCCCGCCACATACATTGGACAGACCAATAGAAGAATAAGCACCCGCCTGATGAACACAAAATGCAGTCAAAAAGCTGGAACACACTTCCTCACTAGTCCAACACATGGAAGCCACAGGTCATAGCATCAACTTCAATGGCACCAAAACCCTGGCCACTATAGAAACCCTAATCACAGAATCATCAGAGAAGCCATAGAGATTGAAAAAGACCAGAAAGCATGAATAGAAGAGATGATTCCACCAGGCTGTCAATCATTTGGAAGCCTGCACTCACAAACAAAAATCTTCACACCACAAGCCAGGCAAACACCTGGGCACAAACAGATCCCCCTGATACCTCCAGCTCAAACACATCCCAACCAGGCACCCAGATGAAACCCAGCTTCCTAACTAATGATAGCCGTCCATTTACCCGGCCAAGCTGCACTAAAGGCCTCCATTAAAGCAACACAATGCTGCCAGCCAATCAAGATACAAAAAGAGCCAAAAAACAGACAGAAGATATTAGAGACACCAATCAAGCAGAACACAGCAAACTCCGAGACCAATAAACACAGACCAAGACTCCCAACCAATCAGGATGAAGAAAAACCATTCTGGCACAGCAATAGGCTGCCCCAAATTCAAATCTGAAACCACTGTAAAAGTCTGACTCACAGAAGCCTGATGATGGCAGATGAGATTCTGCTGAAACGCTACAACTTTAAAAGAACAACTACAATGACGTGGGAAAATACCCGAACCAAGCCGAACACCATACATATATATATATATATATATATATATATATATATATATATATATATATATATATATATATATATATATATATATATATATATATATATATATATATATATATATATATATATTTTTTCAAATTTCCATAAAAATGTTCATTTGCAGGGCCTGATATTTCCAGATTGGGCTGAAAATCTACTGTCCGAGACATCCTCAACAGATCTGTCAGTCAGGGTTAGCATCGCTGGATTAGATGAACGAAACTCATAGAAGTTAAGAATAACTGAGTTGGAAGGGACCTTGGAGGTCTTCTAGTCCAACCCCCCTTGCTCAAGCAGGAGACCCTGTACAATTCCAGACAAATGGCTGTCCATTTCTTCTTAAAAACTTCCAGGGATGAAGCATCCACAGCTTCTGGTGGCAAGCAGTTCCACTGGTTAATTGTTCTCACTGTCAGGAAATTTCTCAATGATTGCTCCTTTTCTTGTTTAAGTATCCATCCATTGTTGCTTGTCCTGCCTTCTGGTGCTTTCGAAAATAGTTTGACCCTCTCATCTTTATTGGAGCCACTCAAATATTGGAAGACTGGTATCATGTCACCCCTAGTCCTTCTTTTTCCATTAGACTAGAGATATACCCAATTCCTGTAACCATACTTCATATGTTTTAGCCTCCAGCCCCCTAATCATTCTTGTTGGTCTTCTATGCACTCTTTCCAGGGTGTCTGCTTGGGGTTCTTCCTATTTGAGCTATTTTAGCATAGTGGCCAAATTATTCAGTTGTCTTAAGTAATTGCATGTTCAGGTCATGATTTAAGAACTAAGGAGACATTTCCTGACAGTTAGAAAAATTAATTATATTCATATTAAGCATACAAAGAATGGTTGCAGGATTTGGGCTTGGTTAGTTTAGAGAAAAGAATGACTAGTGAGGGGACATGATAGCAGGATTCCAGTATTTGAGGGGCTGCCCCAAAGAAGAGGGGGTCAATTTATTTTTCAATGCACCAGAAGGCAGGACAAGAAGCAACTGGGTGGAAACTAACCAAGGAGAGAAGCAACATAGAACTAAGGAGAAACTTCCTAACAGTGAAGATAATTAACCAGTGGAACAACTTGGCTCCAGAAGTTGTGGGGGCTCCATCACTGGAAGCTTTTAAGAAGAGACTGGACAGCCATTTGTCTGGAATGGTAGATGGTCTTCTGCTTGAGCAGGGGGCTGGACTAGAAGACCTCCAAGGTCCCTTCCAGCTCTATTCTGATTCTAATCAGTGGAACAATTTGCTTCCAGAATCTGTGGCTGCTCCATCATTGGAGGTTTTCAAGAAGAAAAAACATTTGTATTTTTAAAAAGGTTCTAAGATTTCCTGTCTGAGCAAGGAGTTGGGCTAGAAGCCCTTCAAACTCCCTTCCAACTCCATTATTCCATGTTCTACGAGTTTGGTACATCTACCTCAGCTGTCTGTTATTCTGCTGCAGTGGTCATAAGTGTGAAAAATGGTCATATCTCCCATTTTTCAGTGTTGCTGTAACTTCCAACGATCATTAAATGAAATGTTATAAGTCAAGAAAGACCTGTAGTTGATAGCAATATGACAGCCATACTTTATATGGTATCTTTTTTTAAAAAAGGGGTCTACAATGATTTAGAAGCTAGAATTTGAATGTTTTAGGTTTAAAATGTCTTTCTACTTTAGAAACATGTTGGGTTTCAAAAGCTGGCAATATGATATTGTGGTTGGCTTCCATGGAAGGATTTTTCACTTGATGCTATGATGTTTATTTGGTCTTGGTAAATAGCGAGAGACCAAAATATCAAGTGTATTGCAATGAAATACAGTCCAATATTGCAAAAGAAAAGGGAGGGGGGCATAGGGGATGGGAACAGGATATTAAAGAATTATTATGTTACTTTAATTTTTTTTTAAAAAAAAGCAATGGATTTTCAGAGGCCAAACTAAAATACTCCATCTGTTAAACAGTGAAGAGGTAAACTAGAAATGGAATAGGCAACGGGTTAGGGAAAACGAATCAATGAACCACTCAAATAATTCATCCTCTTACAGCAAAAACTGATCACAAGGAATTTGGATTAAAAAAAAAACACTTACAAAGGATATCTGTCAAGAGAAAGACTCTCCTAGGAAATGAAGATGCCATGGTAGGTGGGTTATTTATTTATTCATAAACATTCAGCAGAAATGTAGAATAAGTGGTATCACTTAATCAGTTTTATGCGATCTTGAAAATGTTGGCTGTTAGCTCCACTGGACCAGAAAGCAGGCGAGAAAGTCAACTCCACAGCAAGGCTAAAATAATCTCCTTCTCCTTCTCCTTCTCCTTCTCCTTCTCCTTCTCCTTCTCCTCCTCCTCCTCCTCCTCCTCCTCCTCCTCCTCCTCCTCCTCCTCCTCCTCCTCCTCCTCCTCCTCCTCCTCCTCCTCCTCCTCCTCCTCCTCCTCCTCCTCCTCCTCCTCCTCCTCCTCCTCCTTCTCCTTCTCCTTCTCCTTCTCCTTCTCCTTCTCCTTCTTCTTCTTCTTCTTCTTCTTCTTCTTCTTCTTCTTCTTCTTCTTCTTCTTCTTCTTCCTCCTCCTCCTCCTCCTCCTCCTCCTCCTCATCATCATCATCATCATCATCATCATCATCATCATCATCATCATATTTTCTACTACATTATTTTATTGTTGTCATTATTATGATTATTACTAATCTTTTGTTTCGCATTGAGACCTTCTGCACCTGAGAAAAATTCCTTGTGGGTCTAATTACATTTGGCCAAATAAAACATTTTTTTCAGTGCCATTGTAAAGTTGAATGGTCACTAAATCAACTGTTGGAAGCTGAGGGCTACCTGTATGTCCACTAATATCTCTTGGAGTTTTATTGCTGATGTATGACTTATACACTTTTTAAAAATGGGGTTTTTAAATTAAAAACATTAAGTTATTGAACTCTCGGTGGTCTCGAAATAGAATAAGTGTCTAAGGAAGTACGGCTGCTAAGAAAACTACATGGATACGCAGCCTCTGGAGAGGGAATTAAACAGGAGAAATTTCTTTTTCCTCCTCCAGTAAATCTGTCTCTTTGAAACTTAACACCCCAAACGATGCTTCCTGAAAAAATATATATCCTTACTTCATTCCAACAAACCACTGAACTGTTAATCCTCCCTAGAGCACCTCTTGGAGAATTGTTACGGAATACTTTGCATTTATATGGCATCTTAAGGCTATTCATAACACTTGGTGTGCATTATCTTTAATCTCACGGCAGCATTCTAATCTGCTTCGAAATTCCCCTCCTGACCGCATTGTTCAATTACACTTAGGTTGCTACAGGTTGGCTTTTTCAGATGACTTTTTCCCTGAGTCCTGTTCCAGCTGTAATTATAGACGTCTCCAATATTTATTTGTCGAAGCAAAAAAATAATCCCGCTCTTAAAAGCTGGGGTTAGGGCTCTTTGCTAAGAATATAAAACTAATCCATCGTGGGATTTCCCAGAATTAATTTGCAAAACATGGAGGATTCTGTTAGCCCTGGAATCAAATAACCACCATTTTTCTGTGGTCAAATGTGGATCTGTGTGTAATGGTCCCAGTGCGGTAATATTTCGTGCCTACATATAATAGTCTTTAAACATTCTTTAAGCACCTTAATAATATGCTCCTCGTTTACTTTTCAATTTGACCAGGAACTTGTCCTTCAGTTTCAGTAAACCTAGGTTAGTTAGTTAGTTTACTTTATTGATTTGCCGATAGGCCACATCAAAATACAGAATTCCAAGTGCAAATGATTGATAAAATCCTATAAAAACAATATAAAATGAAATTGGAATAAAATATGATAATTTGATATACAGATAAGAAAAAATAAGATCAAATTATATTTCAGGATCACCCCAACAGTCTACCCCAATCAGTCCCATGTATGCCAGTGTTATCCAAACAATTTCACTTAAGTACTGTGCCATATTAAATGCAGCAAACCTACGGCACAAAAGGATGTTCTAATTTAATTGTGTTCCTCATACCCTACAATTGCAGTTTCTGTTGCACATTTGTTAAGTGAATTTTTTGCCCATTGTACAACCTCTCTTGCCACAATTCTTAAGTGAAGTTGTCACTTAACAACTGTGTTACTAACTTCTTCTTGATGGCACATAAGTGACTGTGATGACCCAGGGCGTGGCACAAAAGCAACAAAGTCACAAAAATAGATAAAGTCCCTTTAATACCTCCAACTTGGCCCCCAATGTCCAGTTATCATTGGCTGGAGAAAAAAAAAACTCTCCCAAGAACAGGTAAGAAATTCCATCCAAACTCAACGTACATATAAATTATAAATAAAAACCAACACAAACCACGCTGCAGCAATTAATGAGACAGGGCAGGATAAGGAATTGCAGACTTCAAAAGATAATGAAACATACACACTCGGGAGGACACTAGAACTCAGATAAGACTTGAAAAAGCAGAATAATTTCATGCTTTGCTTCCAGCAACTTTACTGTGCGTAGTTTGCCTTTTTAAACAATTTTCCCAGCTGCAGCCAATGCAGGGGATCAGGGCCCTTTCCTCCCCTGTAAACCACACAACCCACATTGCTCCCTTATCCATTCCTCCCTGCGTGCCCTAGGTTGAAGAGGGGGTGGGCCTGGATCTTCCTCTGAACTCCCTCTCCCTTGTTCTACCTCTTTCCTGCTCTGTCCAGCTGGACTGTGCCTTTCCCCAGTTTCCTCCACAACCACCGGAGCCACACTCCCACTCCCTGTCAGCTGTTCCACCTCTCCCGTGGAGTCAGGCTCCAACAGGGGCATGACAGACTTACTATAAAATGATAAGTATTGCCATATTGTCTGTAGAAATTCTTTCGGTGGATTCATCCCTGGAGCTCTTGATTTTATCAGGAGATCAATCAATCACTCACTCAGTCAGAATAGAGCTGGAAGGAACTTTCAAGGTCTTCTAGTCCCACCCCTTGCTCAAGTAGGAGATCCTACCAATTCAGACAAGTGACTGACCAATCTCTTCTTAAAAACCTGCAGTGATGGAGCGCCCACAAGGCTTGATGAAGGCAAGTTGTTCCACTGGACAATTGTCCTCGCTGTTAGAAAGTTTCTCCTTAATTCTAGGTTGCTTCTCTCCTTGATTAGTTTCCGTCCATTGTTTCTTTTCCTTGCCTTCAGATGCTTTGAAAAATAATTTGACCTCCCCCTTCTTTGGAGCAGCCACTCAAACACTGATAACATGCTGTTATCACCTTCTTTTCTCTCGACTGGCCAAACCCAAATCCTGCAACTGTGCCTCATATGCTTTTGTCTCCAGTTCCTGGGTTATGTTGCCATTGTTCTAGATTGCTTGTTTTGGATGTGTGGAATATTTTGATTTCCAGGGATTGTGAATCTCTAAAGTATTCAAAAAAAAAAAAAAAAGATAAATGGCTCAAAACTGGACAGAGAGTGATCCCATTTCCATGGCAGATTTATCACATTTGATCATTCCAGCCATGTGATTAAATTCCATGGCACAATACACAAGCTTTACTTTCACTGTAGTTCCATTTAGTGGAAAAATACCTTAATTAAATATGTTCTTTTTTTTTTAGACATGATAAATGACCACAGTTCATAACAAAATCAGCATGCAAGGAAATCCAATACCGTTATCAGAACAATAGTGTATGTGTAGCCTACAGGGAAAAAAATAGCAGAAGGCTATTGAAAGATGGTATTACTGTGTATGCTTATAACATCATTGGCATGAAAATGGAATATAATATTGAAAAACTACTTTAAAAAACAAAAAAGCATGCATATTAATATGAAGGATTATATAAGTTTGATTAAGATAACAACCATTATGAATATTATTATTGATGTTTGTTTCAGAATAAAATATACCCAGAGGACACACTGTTCATGTAGTGATATGGTTGTTGATTCAAAAATAAAAATCTAATAAAACTTGGGGGGAAAAAATAGCAGAAAGCATGGCACATATTAAAAAGAAGACCACAAGACCCACAACAAACAAAGAGGCTGCTAGAACTGGAGGTATCTTTCTCTCTGGGTGTGTCCCCATCCATCCATCCATCCATCCATCCATCCATCCATCCATCCATCCATCCATCCATCCATCCATCCATCCATCCATCCATCCATCCATCCATCCATCCATCGATCCATCTATCTATCTATCTATCTATCTATCTATCTATCTATCTATCTATCTATCTATCTATCTATCTTCTCTCTCTCTCCATTCCTCCATTCATCTATTATCTGTCTGTCTATCCTCTCTCTCTCAGTATCTCTCTCTTTCTCTTTTCTCTCTCCATTTCTCTATCCATCAATTATCCATTGCTGTCTATCTATCCTCTCTCTCTCTCCAGTCATCCATTATCTATCTATCTATCTATCTATCTATCTATCTATCTATCTATCTATCTATCTATCTATCTATCTATCTATCTATCTATCTATCTATCTATCATCTATTCCCTCTCCCTCTCTCTCCTACAGTGTCTATCTATGCTTTCAGTTCTATTTATGATGCAACTTGTCATAAGAAATTTCTGCCTAGTTCTACTTCTACTTGGTGTTTGGGAGGATGCTCAAGAAATCTCATGAATTCTAATTTCGTGATGGGAATGACTACACAGCAAAACCTCTGCAGCCATGCTACCTCATTCAGTAGGGATGTGTGTATGTTCTGATGGTCCTTCAAGCATTCAAAAATGCATGAAGCGCTGATAGGGCTGGCCAAGTTAAGCACCTGCTCTACAATGTTCAGCCAACATATTGGCTCCCAATTTATATATTTTTGGCATAGCTAATAAATTCTATGCATGTGTATCTCTTGGCATGAGCCACAGTCCTGTGGTGGAAACAGTAACTTACTCACAGCTTCTAGGAAATACATGTTATTTGAAAATACATTGGGTGGGGAACGCTGATTGACACGAATTCCATGCAGTTCCAAGAAAGGAAAAAAAAAAACACCAACCCTATTCTTTCCAGCATATGGATGGGTTTTTTTTAATATAACTTTTCTGCCACTTGGGAAACTCTTCAACATCTAGAGGTATAAAACAATAGAAATTAGCTCATCTCAAGCCTTTTGACTGATCACAAGTGTTTTCACTTGCACTGTTCCTAACTTGGGTTTTTGGAGAGGGATGCAGACTGCATCTTGCAGTGTTGCCTTTCTGAACGCTTATTCTGACTGTCAATCAATCAGAGTAGAGCTGGAAAGGAGCTTGGAGGTCTTCAAGTTCAACCCCAGCTCAAGCAGGAGATCCGACACCATTTCGGACGAGTCTTTTCTTAAAAGCCTCCAGTGATGGAGCACCCACAACTTCTGTAGTCAAGTTGTTCCTCTGGTTAATTGTTCTCACTGTTAGGGAGTTTCTCCTTAATTACAGGTTGCTTCTCTCCTTGATTAGTTTCCGTCCATTGTTTCTTGTCTTTCCTTGTGATGCTTTGGAAAATAGGTTGAGCTCTTCTTCTTTGTGGCAGCCTCTCAAATACTAGAATTCTGCTGTCACGTCCCTCCTAGTTCTTCTTTTTTGGGCGTACCATACATAGGAGAGTCTAAGCCAGATGTATCCATTCTGCAGTGATGTTTCCCCTCCGAATGTGTGTAAAACCATCCTAACAAGTGCCCAGAGAGAGAGAGAATGAAATGCAAAATTGCTTTTTCTCTGGGAAAAAGACCAGCTTCGAGCCTCGAATGAAGTCATCGGATGCTACGTATGTTTCTGCGCAGCTGGTGGAAAGTTAAAACTGCTTTTTTGGAAGACTGTCAGCCAAAATGGTTGACACCCTCTCTAACAATACTTGACAAAGAGATTATTTTAAGTATTTATAGCCTTTAGACTGTAGTGATTTGGAACAGCTCTCTCTGCAATTCTCCCTACAGAGTTACAGACCGTATTCTGCCGCTTGCCGCCAAATTGTATTTATTATTTTCCCTTGTTGGGGATAACAAATGAAGAGGTTTTTTGTTTTTTTGCTGCAGTCAAAATAACAATGTTCAAATACCGACGTGAAATATTTCTTGTAAACCACCAAAGAATTCTTGCCTCTCTGGAGACAGGAGAAAGGTCAAAGAAATAAATGAATAATCCATATCAATCACATGTAATGCATCCAGTTTTGGTCACCATATGATAAAAAAAGATGTTGAGACTCTAGAAAGAGTGCAGAGAAGAGCAACTAAGATGATTGGGGGACTGGAGGCTAAAACATAGGAAGAACGGTTGCAGGAATTGCAAACGTTCTTGTAAAGGCTCTTTCTTCAGTTTTTCAAATGTTATTGGAAACAATATAAGTGTTCTGATCTAGGCTTCCCCAACAGCACAAAGCAGACTCCTCATCCCAATAAACCCCTTTTATTTAGTTTACAGTGAATTCCTCTCCAGCAAAGTCCCGGCCAACAGTCTTTCAAGATAGTTCACAACTACCGACCTTTATCAGGCTTGGAGAGTTGCCAGGACGATATCTTTCAGATGCCACACCGTAGCAGACAATATTTGGCAAGAATGCAGCAACAGATCTTCACCTAAAAGAACTAATTGTCTCCTGCAAAGCCTCACTCCCCTTTCGCTCCTCTTTCTTCCCTTTCTTCACCATCCATCGACCCTTGTTCCTTAACCATTCTCTTCATCTGGCAGCTCTGTGCATGTGCACACAGGGAACAGGCTCCAGCTGTTCTTCTGCCCCACTGATCTCCAACTCCAAAGGCAGCTGATAACTGCCGGAGGGCTCTGGCCCCATCTCTGCCTCCAACGCAGAGCCCTCGTCAGAGCCTCCCCCAGACTCCAGGATTGGCCCATGTTCCCCCCCAACCTCCTCACTGTCTGAGTCTGTATCCAGCTCCGCTGGCCGCTAGCAGGCCACAACAATATGACAGGACAATATAGATGATATCTGTATTGAGGACTTGTCTACACATATGTTGAAATGTTATTTGGGTCTTGTTTTGAATATGGTTAGGAGGCTGGTGATATATAATGCTGCAATGATGTATTTGAATGCAACAGAGCCAAGAATCACATATTTGTAGAAAACTGCTGGAATGTAACTCACCACAGACAGTACTCTGCATTTGCAAAGGCCTTCCATTCATTCCAAGTGCTTAAGATGAATTTCCAAAGCAAGCCAGATGTGAAAAGGTCCACATATCCATTTTTAATTCCAGACACCAACTGTGGTGGTTGGTGGCTTCCCAATGCTGGCTTAAAAAACAAAACAAAACAGAGCTTCAGAATGTTGTAGGGGGGAAAAAAAGCTTATTGCAACCATTTTCTGTCCTCCACAAGTGACCCCCAACGTGATTTATTCAGTTGCAGCCTGAGCTTAAAATATTCTATATCCTCTCTCGACAAACAGGAAGGATTAATACGTAAAACAGTGGAAAATGCCAACTGATCCCACTTTCTTCAGTCTTTTGATCATCAGACTTGTGTGGTCTTCCAAAAGACTTTTGATAGCTCACTGAACGCATTCATAAAATAAAACTCCATAATAATTTAAAGATGTGTCTTCCCTCGGTCCAACCCATATCTACAATGTGGTGACTGAGATGTTTCTGGTTTTAATAGTTTCACGTCAGACTATTTTCTGGTTAATTCTAATCAGAAAAAAAAGGGGGAAACAGGTTTTTTCTTAACAGAAAATACAAATATTATCACAACACAGATCATTTTCTACCCCGTAAATTATTCTCCATGTATGGGTTTTGCACAGAAAACAATCTATGTTTATTTAAAGAATTGAATGAGAGCTGAATATTTGAGGAATATAGCATGCATGTGTCAATGGATTCAAGAATAAAATTAGCATTTTATTTCTCATATTCCAACTCCAGATAAGACATACATTCTTTTTAAATTCTCTAGGATTGAGTTTAGAAAGAAAATAGGCATTAAAATGGTACAAATACCCATTGTTCACCATTCCTAACTTCAAAAGAAGCCACAGCTACACACATTTGCTATAACATTTTCAGACTCCTATCTATAACGTTGGGTTTTTGTTTTCTAATTCTAAACATTAGCAACCTCGTTCAAAAGAATTCTCTATAATTAGAAAAGCACTTTTCTTTTACATTAGAATACAGTTAATTAACCCCATTTTTAAAATAATGGAGCTTGACTGTGTGACTAAAGGCTAAGCATATATGGCTTATAATTTAGAATATGTAATAAGCCAATTTGTCTTGGCATTTAGTCACGCTGTCAGTCCCAGGGATAAAAAATGGGGTGAATTAACTGTTTTGTGTACAGCTCTTTTTCAAATGTGCAGGGCAATCTTTGGCTTGCTTATTTAAGTAAGGCATGGGTCTTATTTGGATTTTCTGTATATTTTTCTTACTATCAAGAGGCCATCTGGATTTTAGTAGGTAGGCTCACCCTAAAACAATGCTCTATTAAGTCCCAAACACTTTGTATCAACTAAATAATACATAAAATGAAACCCTAATATTGTAATATATTATTGACTTAAATTGCATTTAAGACTGAACTCAGATTAATTGTTTAACTGTTAAACCCTTATTCTTAAATTCTCCTCTTTTCTCTTCTCCCCTCCTCTTCTCTTCTCTCTTCTCCTCTCCCCTCCCCTTCTCTTCTGTTCTCACCTTCCCTTCTTCCCTTCCTTTCCCTTTCCTTCCGTCCCCTTCCCTCCTCTCCTCTCTCTCATCCCATCCCATCCCACCCCATCTCATCATCTTCTCTCCTGTCATCCTCTTCTCTCCTCTCCTTTCCCCTCATCTCTCTCGTCTCCTCTCATTTCATCTTCTCTCATCTCATCCTCTTCTCTCCTCTCCTCTCCTCTCCCTCTCTCTCTCTCATCTCATCATCTTCTTTCCTCTCATCCTCTCCTTTCTTCTCCTCTCCTCCCTCCTCTCTCTCTCATCCCATCTCATCTTATCATCTTCTCTCTCTCTCCCTCTCCTCTCTCTCATCTCATCTCATCTTATCATCTTCTCTCCTCTCCCCTCCTCTCTCTCCCTCCCCTCCCCTCCTCTCCTCTCATCATCTCCTCTCCTCTCCTCTCATCCTCTCCTCTCCTCTCCCCCTCTCTCTCTCTCATCTCATCTCATCTTATCATCTTCTCTCCTCTCCCCTCCTCTCTCTCCCCTCCCCTCCCCTCCTCTCCTCTCATCCTCTCCTATCTCTCATCTCATCCTCTCCTCTCTCTCTCCTCTCCTCTCATCTCCTCTCATCATCTTCTCTCCCCTCCCCTCCCTCCTCTCCTCTCATCATCTTCTCTCCTCTCCCCTCCTCTCTCTCCCCTCCCCTCCCCTCCCCTCCTCTCCTTTTCTTAACACATTTTAATGTTAAACTCTTAAAAACTGTGATCATAAACTCCGATTTGAACAAACTTTATTTTAAGGCTACAATCCAGGAGTTGCTTATTTAGAAGATAACAGTTACCCACCCTAGGCAGGGCAAAGGGATTTTTAAAAAATCCTTACTATAGAAATATTTTTCTCAACGAGCTTTAAAAGACAGACCTTGTACATTAATTGTTTCATCATTTTCTCCATCAACGAAAGCAATATTTCCCCCATTTTTGTATGTTTATAGTGACTACAGTGATGGCATTTTCTTGGGGGGAAAAATTAGGAAGGAACCTGTAAAGGGGGCAAATGGAAATAGATTCATAAATATTTTTTTAAAAAAATCACATTTTCCCCATAACTTCGCATTACAAAGGAAAATCTAAGAGCAAAGCCAAGGAAAAGTTTACAAAAATGCATATTCTAATTAAAAAATATCTAAAACCATAGAACATAGAATAGAGACCAACAGAGTTGGAAGGGGCCTTGGAGGTCTTCTAGTCAAGCCCCCAGCTAAAGCAGGAGACCCTACACTGTTTCAGACAGGTGGTTGTCCAATCTCTCCTTAAAACAACCTCCAGAGATCGGAGCATTTATGACTTCTGAAGGCAAGCCGCTCCACTGGTTAATTGTTCTAACCGTTAGGAAGTTTCTCCTTAATTCCAGGTTGCTTCTCTCCTGGATTAATTTCCATCTGTTGCAGCCGTAGGATTCTACTGGCTTGGCCGAACCAGTAGTAAAAGAACAGCCACCAGTTCAGCCAAACCGGTACTTTATTTTCTCCTCCCGATGATCAGCTGTTCTGATAATCAGCTGTGCTGGGATCCCCTCGCTGTCTTACTGCTTCGCCTAGGAGGCTTCCCTGAGGCCCAGGGCGCCAAAAAACAGTGTGTGTTTGTGTGTGTGCGTGTGCTGCACACCCCACCCCACCCCACACTCCATTTTTTTGCCTTCCTGGGCCTCCGGGAAGCCTCCTGGGAGCAAAAAGACACCCCACAGGAGGCTTCTCTGAGGCCCAGGAGGCCAAAACACTGAGCATGCTGCATGCACAAAAAAAGAAAGAAAGAAAGAAAGAAAAGGAGAAGCCACACCTACCCAGTCACAAGATGATGCCCACCTAGCCACGCCCACCTAGCCACGCTCACAGAACCGGTAGTAAAAATATTTGCATCCCACCCCTGATCTGTTGCTTCTTGCTTTTCCTTCAGGTGCTTTGGAGAATAACCCTACACCCCACCCCACCCAATTCTTCTTGTAGTAGCTCCTCAAATTCCACACTGCAACTTACATTGTAGGCAAATCTTGCTTAATGCGAGTCTCAAATGAAAATGGCAATATATTCTCCAGCATTCCTAAAGCCTTAGAAAGCCATCCCTTTTCAGTCTCTAGCTCAGTTAATTTATTAACTTTTACATTAAATGAGTACTACAAATAACCCATGGGACTGAATAATCCATGTCTTCTTCGATATAGGATATCGCTGCGGCTGGAGAATCTCAGCCTATTTAATCATGGATATATATTTTTTAAGGATTCTGAGATCCGGAAAATCTTATTCTAGGGGACAAAGCTCATCTATCCGTTATCGCCTCAACGAAAACAGGCTGTGTTTTCATAGCTGGAGTTATACTGAAATGAAAAATAACAGTTTTGATAACTGAAGGCTTGCAATATTTTAATCTAATTTAATACACGAGCAAAGCCCAAAGGACCATTATTATACCAAGGTCAAATCTATTCTTATTTGCATCCGCAGTTGCTCTTCTCAAATCTGTTTCTAATAATGGAATGTGTGCATATGTATAGGTTTTGCGTGTACAAGATATTTGGGGCTTTGCTCATATACACAATCATCGTTCAAAGTCATTTCTTGCAGTTGGGAAATTTTATCAGAAGATGGCTCAAGGAAGTGCACATTAAAAATATTTGTACTTTGGACAAGAAAATGTAAATGGACTCCGTTATATTTGATCCTTCACTTACAGGCAAAAAAATACACAAAAAGGAAGAGAAATTTGCAAAGTTCTAAAGGGGACAGAGAATTCTTGAATGTTCCACAGTTCCTTGGCTGCTACTTACTAGCAAATAACTCTAGATAAATAACACAATCACTTTTCCTCACCTGAGAGCACCATGTTCTTGTGACAATTCTTCAGTTTTGGGAGATTCAAATTCAGAATGCAGCTGGAAAGAAGGTCTTCTAACACACGGGTCACCAACCTTTTGGACCTCAGGGACCACCAAACCCATAATTTTAAATCCCGTGGACCAGAGACCCTGGGAAAATCCCCCAAAAAGTCTGCAGGAAAATTCTCCACCCAGTTTTTCTACCGATCAATCATTCTTTATTTGGGATTGCAGGATATGTCTCCAGCTCCGTTCTCAGGTGTGTGTGTGTGTGTGTGTGTGTGTGTGTGAGAGAGAGAGAGAGAGAGAGAGAGAGAGAGACAGAGACAGAGACAGAGACAGAGACAGAGACAGAGACAGACAGACAGACAGACTTTTGGCTTTATGCAAGAAAAGCAGCAGAAGCAGCAGAAGTCTTTCTTTCTCTCCCCCAAACTCTGCCAGAAATGAGTCTTTGCTGGTGCAGCCTCTTGGAGCAGGAGGCCTTGCGGGGTCCCAAAGACTCATTTCTGGCAGAGTTGGGGGAGAGAAAAAAAGATTTTTGCTATTTTCTTTGCGTGCAGCCAAAAGCAGAAGAAGAAAGAAGCAGAAAGAAGCAGAAAGAAGCAGCCCAGTGCCCAGGCGAGGTGTGTGGGGCAAGTGGAGCAAGTTCCCCCCCTCCACCCTTTCCCTCCACCCCTCACTACCTCGTGTTGTTCACAATTCAAGCAACGCAAGCCTCATGTTCCCATGGGCCATGTGGGTGGTGCAGCCTCGTGCAGCCTGCAATTAATCCCTGCACAGCCTGGATTAAGTCCTTTGGGGGGGGGGGGACATTTCTCTGTGGACCACCAAAATTTTCTCATGGACCACCAGTGGTCCCTGGCCCACTGGTTGGCGACCACTCTCCTAGTCCAAATCCTTGCTCAAGCTGGAGACCCTATACCATGTTAGACAAGTGGCTATCCAGTCTCTTCTTAAAAACCTCCAGTGTTTGAGCGCCCACAACTTCTGGTGGCTAGCTGTTCCACTGGTTAACTGTTCTCACTGTAAGAAAGTTTCTCCTTAATTCCAGGTTGCTTCTCTCCTTGGTTAGTTCCCTTGATTAGTTCTTCCTTGGTGATGAAACTAATCAAGGAGAGGACCAACCTGGAATTAAGGAAAAATTCCCAAGAGAAAGGAAAATAAAACAGTGGAACAGCTTGCCTTCAGAAATTGTGGGTGCTTCATCACTGGAGGTTTTTAAGAAGAGACTGGACACCCTTTTGTCTAGAATGATATAAAATCTCCTGCTTGAGTGGGGGGTTGGACTAGAAGACCTCCAAGGTCCCTTCCCCACTCTGATGTTCTATGTTCTAAGAGGCCTCCTTGATTAGTTTCCATCCATCGTTTCCACCCATTGTTTCCCCTGATTCAAAACCGTCCCTTATATTTGTACAACTTTGGTGAAAAAGCATGGAAAATATTGTATTTTACACATGAAAATAAGAACAAATATTGAATTTTCCAAAAGGACAAATAGGCTGGAAAACAGCTTCTATCCCAGGGCAGTAACTCGACTGAATTCTACTGTACTGTGCAATATTAATGCAATATCAGAGGTTTTCAGTTCAATTGTACAGAATGTGAAATATGTGTGTGTGTTTATTTTCATAGTCATAATGTGCACGGAAGATGGTATTTAATTTTGTTGCACGATGTGCAATGACAATAAAGTAAACTAAATTAAACTAAACCAAATGAAACTAAACTAAATCTATCTATCTATCTATCTATCTATCTATCTATCTATCTATCTATCTATCTATCTATCTATCATTTATCTATCTATCTATCTATCTAATATTAATATTGCACTGTATAGTGCAACATTAATGCAATATCAGGGGTTTTCCGTTCAATTGTACAGAATGTGAAGGAGGTGTGTTTGTGTTTATTTTCAGTCATAATGTACATGGAAGATGGTATATAATTTCATTATATGAGGTGCAATGACAATAAAATAAAACTAAACTAAACCAAACTAAACTGAACTAATTGATGGAGGGAGAATCCTAACTCATCTTTCTATTCGACTATCTATGGCCCTCAGCTCTGCTTTCTGACCAAATTCCCCGAGCTCTCCAAGACCTCCTGTTGACTGTCATTTCTGAAATTCAGCTGACCCCCTTCACCACCCCCTCAAAAAAAAAAACAGGAAGGTACGAGAGCTTCTTCCTTTTTCCATTTGTTGTGCGTGGACGTAGCGGTGGAAGGACGCCTTAAAAAATTCTTTCCGATGGATGAATGCTGGCATTCCCTCTGCCTAATGCAAAGGCCTCTTGGATTTGATTCCACCCCCATTTCAGGGGTGGACAAAGGAGGCATTCTGAAGACATGGCAGGCTTTTGAAGGCCTGACATGTGAGCTGCTTGGGAAACCCATCAAAGGGATTTTATACCTCGCAAGTCTCGGTGTGCCCGGAGGAATAGTTCAGAGGCCAAGGCAATATATCCAGGCACATCACCTGACTCTGCGCCTTGATTAGCCCTTCGATGGCTGTATTTGTTTCCTCGCCACATTCTAGCCAAGGTTTGGGGCTACCAGTGGGTTTGCTAACGTGCTTTGTGAAAAGGGTTGTCTCTCTCGGGGACAAAGGCACGTGCATGAATTGCAGGCAGCCCTCACATTGACAAGGATTCCCGATGACCTGGAACATCCCCAAGGTCAGCCCACATATGCTCACCAAATACCCCAAGCCATCTGTCTCACTGCACCGGAGTATCCGTCAGAAACAGCTGCCCAACTTCTCAAAAAAGAAGCGGAACAGCAGGAAGGGGGGGTAGGTAGGACAAGCGACAGCTACAGGCATTTCAAAAGAAAATGTGCTTCTGACCCCCCTCAGGTTTGTCGTGAACTTGTGGCACGCACACTTTCACACTCAACTCTCGGCCAAGCAGAAGGAGGCTGCTTGGAAGCTGGAGAGGTCTTTATCTTCAGCTCACAGATGGGAACCATTAAGCATCGGTGGCATTATTATTCTTTTTTTCTGGCCTCGCCGATCCCAAGACGCCTTGGAATGTCTGCACGGAGAAAGTTGGGCTGAAACGTGTTTTTGAATGATGTGATTCTGGATGGATTTCTTTTTCTTTTTAAATTATAAATTTTATTGAGTATAAAACATGAAAAACATTGAACGTGGTGGTCTTCCTTGACATACATTTCTGTCAGTACATTTTGCCTTTAGAAGGGGTAAAGAAGTTATGTACAATTATATACATTTATATACGTATATACTTTTAAACTTAGTAGTTTTTAAATCTTTCTCGTTATTCCTCAATTATGAGGTCCTTCACTTCTTCCCTATTTCACCTTAGGACCTTATTTCAATTTTATGAACTCCCTTTCATGTCCCTTCAGAAGTAAAATTTATTCCATATTTTGCGACATATTCGGGTTCATCTTGGTCCTTCAATTCTAATGTCAATCTATCCATTTCGGCACATTGTAATGTCTTATCAATCATAACATCCTCGCTAGGAATTTCACTTGCTTTCCAATTTTGTGTGAATATCATTCTTGCTGCCGTGATTACATGTATAATTAAATAGGTATTGGCTTTGCTAAATTTCTTTTCCATTATTCCCAGTAAGAACATCTCTGGTTTGTGACAAATTTTTAGCTCTGTCATTCCCTCTAGCCATGTCCAAATGTTGTACCAAAACTCCTGAGCATTTTTACAGGATTGGTTTCCATACATTTTGGCTAACCTAGCTGGTGGGAGATGCCACCTATAGCTGGATGGATTTCTGACCACAAGGCTTTCCAATTCACAACATGGTGGCATTGCTTAGGAGAGAAGAAGGTTGCAATAAAGGAGAATATTTGTAGCTCAGGGCCCCTTGGTGCTCTCTGAGCATTTTTTGCAGACATTTCCCTAAGAAGGTTGATCAAAAGAGGGGTTCATTTGTTCTATAGGAAGGTTTTAGAATATTTAAACATTGGACTGCATCAACCTCCATTGGTTCTACTTTTAAGCATTAAAAACAAATGCCAGGAAGCAATAAAAATCGCAACAATAAACCATCACGTGACTGGTCTCCCTGTAGCTATAACTTCTCGTAGTAGAAATGGCTGGTGTCAGAGGTGGTCTTCAGCCGGTTCTGACTTGCTCTGGAGAACCGGTAGCGGAAATTTTGAGTAATTCGGAGAAACAGCAAATCCCACCTCTGACTGGCCCCACCAGCCCCATCTCTTCTCTGCCTCCCACTGAGTCCCAGCTGATCAGCTGGGTCTTCTTTTGTTGTCCTGCACAGGAGAATGGAGCTGGAAAGCAGGTTAGTGGGGTGGGAAGAGAATGGGGATTTTACAGTATCCTTCCCCTGCCACGCCACTCCCACCAAGCCATGCCCACAGAACCGGTGGTAAACAAATTTGAATCCCACCACTGGCTGGCATGTACAACTGTTTAAAAGTAAAAAATTTGAAGTTATGTGCTATTATCTTATTGTCCTGTGCTAAAAAGAGTCAGAAGTCAATGGTTTTCTCTTCTTTGTCGGTTTTGCCTTACTTTTTTTTCCCCTCTTCTTTTTTTTTCCTCCCCTACTTTCTTATTATTTTCATTTTTCTCGGTATTTTATATTTTGGTAAACTAATAAAATTTGAAGCCCAGGGCTAGCTATACTCTTCAATCCATTTTTACCTTGATGTTTTGCACAGGTGGGAAAAATTTCCTATGAATGAGCCAATAGATGCCAAGTTAACATTTCTGGGCACTTAGACCAATAGTTTAAGAACAGGGTTGGCAAGAGAGAAAAAAAATTCTCTTGTTTTCTCTATTTGGAATGCATTGAGATGCTTTTTCCCAGATTTGTCCATACCTGGGCTAAGGTACCATTTGTAAAATAAGCGCTCCATAGCTTGGACCAGGACTTTTCTCTTCCATCCAACCAGAACCAAGGATTGGAAATCCCAAAGGTGCCTCATCTTCATCCTCCCAAAGGTGAAACATCTTCAAAAGAAAAACCAAGAAAGTCCAGTTGCTTCCTGAAAAAAGCACCTTTGGGACAACCATGACCTGGAAGACTGAGAATCTCTACAGACTTTTAGCTATACTATGGCTGGAAACTAACCAAGGTTGGAAACTAACCAGCTAGAAACTAACCGAGGTTGGAAACAAACCAGCTAGAAACTAACCAAAGTTGGAAACTAACCAATGGTCGGAAACTAACCAAGGAGAGAAGCAACCTAGAATTAAGGAGACATTTCCTAACGGTGAGAGCAATCAACCAATGGAACAGTTTGTCTCCAGAAGTTATGGATGCTCCATCACTGGAAGCTTTCAAGAAGAGACTGGACAGACACCTGTTTGAGCAGGGGGCTGGACTAGAAGCAGGGGTGGGCTTCAAAAAATTTAGCAAAGGGTTCTCTGCCTGGTTGCTGGCTGGGCATGGTGGGCGTGGCCTAGTTGGCCTCCTACACCATGGCAGGGGGGGCATTTTTCCCCTCGCCCGGGCTCCGGAGGCTTTCCTTGAGCCTCCTGGAGAGCAAAAATGGCCTCCCCCGGCTCCAGAGACTCTCTGGAAACCAGAAATGGCCCATTTCCAGCCTTCCTGAACTTCTGGGAGGCCCTTTTTTCATCCTCCCTGAGCCTCCTCACACACCCTGCACTTACCTGCATCCAAAACGGGCCACATGGGGACTCCTGGGACGGGAGGGGAGGGTGGGGCGGGCCAGCCAGTAGTGGGATTTGGGGGAATCTCCGAACTGCACAGAATCTTAGCTTAGGAGCTCTCCCAAACCCCTGTGAACCCCACCCCAGCAGCCCAGCCCTGACTAGAAGTCCTCTGAGGAGCATCTGGGCTCCAGCCTCCCTATCTTCCCTCACAGCTGGAGATCTCTATAGCTAAGGGAAGACTTGATGTTCATCCTTTTCTGACAGTGCCTAAGTATTTGACCAATTCTAATTTTGCGGATGCCCTCAGCACAACGTTGCTCCGTTGGTCTTCATTCCTCTTGCTGTTGGCGTCATCTTCATGGAACACGAGGCGAAGAAGTCAGGTTTCCCCACCCTCAGCAATAGAGCAGCTCCGTCGGTCCTATTTGTCCAAGGCCTCGGGGGAATTTGCACATCAGCTGAAGGATGCCTTCTCGCATCAAGTCTGTATTTTTATACAGCCGGCTTGCTGCTCTGAGGTCAAGGGTTGGGAAGCCTTGGTTAAGGAAAGACATTCATCTTGAAAAGAGTGAAGCCCCCTGGGGATCCCTGAGCACATGAATCAATTTCATATTTTGTTTATGTAAAAGAAATTGGCTTAGAGAAGGCTTGTTTTGGGGGGACCTTTCCTGTAAGATGCATATAGCGATCAATTGTTTAAATTTGTGTTTGTCTATTTATTCTCCTTCTACTCCTCCTCCTTGCAAACCCCTTTCTAGCAGTGATGATGTTACCTAGTTGGGTAACAAAACACCTGAAAGAAAATAACAAAGCTCAGAGAGCACCGAGGACTCCTTCTCCTCCTCTTCCTCCTCTTCTTCCTCTTCTTCTTCTTCCTCCTCCTTCTCTTCTTCTTCGTTTTCTTTTTCCTCCTCCTCCTCCTCCTCCTCCTCCTCCTCCTCCTCCTCCTCCTCCTCCTCCTCCTCCTCCTCCTCCTCCTCCTCCTCCTCCTCCTCTTCCTCCTCCCCATACCACATGTAGAAGAGGCATGGCCACTGATGATCACATTAATTTGTTTAAATCCAACTAATGCATCTTCTAACATACATTCATTTTAAATATAGCCTGATGTCTCGGGGCATCTTAGGAACTAACCAATTTTGAGCTAAAGAAAAATTTATTTGGATATAAGTCCAAATGTC
Source organism: Notechis scutatus (assembly GCF_049901735.1). NCBI lineage: Eukaryota > Metazoa > Chordata > Lepidosauria > Squamata > Elapidae > Notechis > Notechis scutatus. Next base: position 30,451,988 of record NC_142014.1, on the reverse strand, counting down.
GAATCAACACATACTTTGCTTCAATATCCTCATGCTTTTCCTAGTACTTTTTCAAGAAGATGTCAGCCATACTGAAATGATCTCATTTCTGAAATCAATTAGTTTAAGTGATCAGGGGGCCTAAGCACTTCCTGACTCTTGTTATTCTGTTTTATTTAAGCAGTGCTGTGGAGGTCCATTTCATGACTCTTTCTTGCAAGCTTCCAATAAGGCAAGATATCTAGGTGCCTTTTATCGGATTTGCTTTCTTGATGATCATTCACCTCTTTAGAAGTGCCTTTCAGCTCTAAGTGTAGGCACATAAAGGAAATCCAATTTCTTTCCAGCTCCCAGGAAGTCTGTAGATTTGTTTTGGGGATTACAAAAGCTGGAAGTGAAACTCTTCTATCTTAGGTGACTGGAGAACAATTTAAAAAATGGATTTATTGGGCTTAAGATAAAGCAAAGGGGGAAATAGTTTCTACTGTGGAAATTTAATTGCGATAAAACAAATTCTGTTTGGTTTCAACCATCATCAGCCTTCTCTTTGAGAAGTGCCAGTAAAGTAAGGCAGAAACCTGAATCTCATAAATAATAATTAATTGAAGGAGCAGTCCAGACCTTGTAAAATAGCCAATGAGTTATTGAGTTGAGCTGCAGCAAACCAGAGTGTTTTAAAATTCAGAAGTGTTAAATCTCAACTGGGAAAACCAGAAATGCCTTCACTACCAGGAACAAATCAATCCTTGACGTGAGACGTGTCTAAGAGAGTACAGCAAACCCTCTTTAGAGCTGACAATCTGGTTGATTTATAAGAAGAGAGGCAAGGTAGCAAGTGGGGTGATGAACAAAAATAGACAGCCTTCTCAAATGTGCTTCCATCCATCCAAATGTTAATCTTCTGGAGCTTCAGTGAGCCATTTTGGGCCACTCTTACACAGCAGGACTTAAAGGAATGATTTCCAATATTTTGTTGATGTTCTTATGGTCCTTCAAGCCAACTCTGAGTAGCTATCTATTTTTTTTCTTTCTTTCTTTCTTTCTTTCTTTCTTTCTTTCTTTCTTTCTTTCTTTCTTTCTTTCTTTCTTTCTTTCTTTCTTTCTTTCTTTCTTTCTTTCTTTCTTATCATCTATCATCTATCATCTATCATCTATCATCTATCTATCTGACACAGCTGAGACACTGAGTTTGTCGATCAGAAAGGTCAGCAGTTTGGTGGTTCGAATCCCTAGCGCTGCATAACGGAGTGAGCTCCCGTTCCTTGTCCCAGCTTCTGCCAACCTAGCAGTTCGAAAGCACATAAAAAATGCAAGTAGAAAAATAGGGACCCTTTTGGTGGGAAGGGAAGTGCGTTCCGTGCGCCTTCGGCATTTAGTCCTGCTGGCCACATGATCACGGAGACGTTTTCGGACAGCGCTGGCTCTTCTTTGGCTTTGTAACAGAGATGAGCACCGCCCCCTAGAGCCGGAAACAACTAGCATGGATGTGCAAGCGGAACCTTTACCTTTACCTATACCTCTCAAATCATATCGTAAGCTGACCAAAAGGTTGACACGGTTTTTTTTTAACTTATTATTATTTTTTTCTGTAAAAGCATTCCTGTGGATATATATATATATATATTGCAGCACAAATCTATGGCCTGACTCAAAAGAATAAGCAGGAAACATTTTCTTATTCTTCCCAAAACTCAGCCAAGCTGGCTTTACAACATGTTCAAGAGAAGAAATACATAAGGAAGAATAATGATCCCTAAAGGCCATTGACCTCACTCTACAGTTATCTAATTGCAAGATTGGATCCCATCCATCTTCTTAGCTGGAAGCAACTATCATTTCACTGTATCCTTTCTAGAATTCTTCATTCTCACCTGTTTTTCCTTATTCCTAGTTTAAATAACAAAGTCTTTCCTGCTGGCTTGGTGAGAATCTTCAACACCTTGGCTCTCCTGTCCCAGAACAATTATTTATTAAATTTCATCATGCCATTAAAGCAAAGCATTGGATCCTAGGTAAAGGCAGATGTTTCTCTCTCTGGGCATGATGAGAGTATATCTGCTGAGAACGCTGCATTGGTGACAGGAAGGGCATCTGGCCAGTAAACGCTCAGCTCCATTCAGCTGCCCTGACTCCACCCTGATGCAAGAGATTACAGGGTCATAAAAGACCAAAAAAAAAAAAAATTAAAGTAAAGCTTTGGCACTTCAATGCATGGATTTTCTTTCCATCTGTGTCTTTTCCTCTACTGATTTGGAGAATCCTTGAATAGGCAGGAAACTCCATGGGCATGAAATTCCTTCCTTCCTTCCTCCCTTCCTTCCTTCCTCCCTCCCTCTCTCCCTTCCCTTCCATTCTTTCCTTTCACCCTACATCCCTTCCTTTCACCCTCCCTCCCTTCCCCTCCCTCCCTTCCTTTCTCCCTCCCTCCCTTTCCTCCCTCCCTTCCTTCCTTTCACCCTCCCTCCCTTTCCTTCCTTCTTTCCTTTCACCCTCCCTCCCTTTCCTTCCTTCCTTCCTTCCTTTCAACCTTCCTCCCTCTCTCCCTTCCATCCTTCCATCCACTTCCCCCCCAAAGCAATCACCAGGAGTCAAGAATAACCTGAAGGCATCAAAGTAAGAAGGATGTATTGTTGAAGACCAGTGGGGTGCTTGCTACAGCATCCAACAACGCCAATAGAGGGAAAGAATCAGGATCTGATGGAGTGTTAGTACCACTTCGTGGCATTGGTAAGATCACACTTGGAATACTGAATCCGATTTTGGTCACCACAGTATAAAAAAGATGTTGAGACTCTGAAAAGAGTGCATAGAAGAGCAACAAAGAGGATTAAGGGACTGGAGGCTAAAACATATAAAGAATGGTTGCAGGAATAGGGCATGTCTAGTCTAGTGAAGCGAAGGACCAGGGAGGACATGATAGCAGTCTTCCAATATTTGAATATGAGCTATGGTGGCGTAGTGGTTAGAGTGCAGTACTGCAGGCTACTTCTGCTGACTGCCGGCTGCCAGCAGTTCAGCATTTTGATTCTCACTGACTCAAGGTTGACTCAGCCTTCCATCCTTCCGAGGTCAGTAAAATGAGACCCAGATTGTTGGGGGCCATAGGCTGACTCTGTAAACTGCGAAGAGAGGGCTGTAAAGCACTGTGAAGTGGTATATAGGTCTAAATGCTATTGCTATTGGTATTTGAGGGGTTTCCACAAAGAAGAGGCGGGGGGGTCAACCTATTTTCCAAAACACCAGAAGGCAAAACAAGAAGCAACGGATGGAAACTAATCAAGGAGAGAAGCAACCTGGAACTAAGGAGAAACTTCTTCACAGTGAGGACAATAAACCAATGGAACACTTTTCCTTCAGAAGTTGTAGGTGCTCCATCACTGGAGACTTTTAAGCAGAAATTGGACAGTCACTTGTCCGGAATGATATTGGGTCTCCTGCTTGAGCAAGAAGTTACACTAGAAGACCTCTAAGGTCCCTTTTTAACTCTGATGATGATTTATATTCTATGTTCTAAGACCTGGTATAATCAATTGGAAACAGATTGTAATGCAATATGCTATGGAGATGCTCAATTTTGCAGAAAAAAATACCCCAAACTTCATTTTATTTAATTTTAATGTTGCCAGGATATATGTCTGCACTTTTATGATTTTAAGTGTTTTCATGTAGGAAGCCGAAATCCGATCATCTTGGTTTATTTAAAAATAGTTTCTGGTAGGAATTGCTTTTTTTAAAAAATGTATGTCTTTATAAAGAAATATAGCATAAAGGACAATGTTATACTACCAGTGTAAATAAAGAAATATATACTTGAGCAATATTCTCTCTTTCCAACATTTGGTTTATTTTAAAAATACTTTTCTAAGTAGTAGGGTATTTTGTAGAATAACTTTATAATGAAAAAGGAAGTACGGAACAGAAGATGTATTAAATAAAAATAATATTTGAGTAGTATCCTTTCATTTCCACATACTGTGATTGCTTTGAAACATTTTTAAAAATCAGGGTAGAGAACTTGGCAGAAGACGGGCTGCTTTTATAGTTTAATCTTTCTGGAGGGTTAAGATTTTTTTGTTATTTATTGTTACCAGTTTTATTCATGTTGAACGCTTTAAGTCTGTAGAATCTTTTGAAGTTGGGAAGCATATAAATTGTCTGAATGAATAAACTATCAGTAAGATGCTTGTGTAAAATAGCACGAGTTTGAGGTTAGGTCTATCAATTGTAGGTCTAGACAATCGCTTAAATATATGAGCCAGCACTGTGTTGAAGTAGCCAAACAAGCCAATGCAGTGGTTAGATTAACACAGTTGGAAGGGACCTTGTAGGTCATCTAGTCCAACCCCCCCACCCAAGCAGGAGACCCTACGGCATTTCTGACAAATTGCAACACAATCTCTTCCTGAAAGCTTCCAGTGATGAACTCCCACAACTTCCAAAGACAATTTCTATTCCATGGGTTGATTGTTCTCACTGTCAGAAAATTTCTCATTTCCAGGTTGAATTTCTCCTTGATCAGTTTCCATCCATTATTCCTTGTCTGGCTTTTGAATGCTTTGCAAAATAGCTTAACCCCTTCCTCCTCTGGCAGCCCCTCAAATATTGGAAGACTGCTATCCTGTCTCCCCTGGTCCTTCTCTTCACTAGACTAGCCAGGCCCAGTTCTTGTAACCGTTCTTCATATGTTTTGGCCTCCAATCATCCCCTAATCATCCTGGTTGCTCTTCTCTGTACCTTTTCTAGAGTCTCAACATCTTTTTTTATAGTGTGGTGAGCAAAACTGGATGCAGTACTCTAGGTTTTGTCTTACTAAGGCTTTATAGAGTGGTATTAGTACCTCACTTGATCTCGATTGTATCCCTTAGGGTTATAACTTAGGGTTGCATTATAACTTAGGGTTACATTAGCTTTTTTTGGCTGCTGCTGCACACTGCTGTCTCATATTTAGCTGTTTGTCCACTAAGACTCCAAGATCCCTCTCCCAGTTACTGCTCTTAAGCCTGGTTTCACCCAATCCTGGACTGCATTAATAGAGGGATAAGAACTGAGACCTCTTGTAGCTACTAGAAATCTCCTAGCTCATTTGACATGTCATGTTTTCAAAACAAGCATCCTTCAAGAAAGAAAGCAGATTTTTTGCAGGTGGTGGAGAAAAATCAGATTTCAACACTGGGATTTGATGATTGTTAAATTTAAAAAGGGGAACAAAGATATTTTTTTTTTATTTCCCCTTTTGGGTGGAGGGAGAAATTGACATTTCGTTACAGTCTTAAAATAGGAGTTGAGAGAAAACATCCTTTGAAGAATATAAAGCTGGAAGTCGGAAGTCTTTCTTTGTATATATTTGTGTTTTCCTTTCTGTTTTTTCTCTATCCTTGTTCTCTTTTGATTCTCTCTCATTTCTTTTGATTGTTAATTGATGCTGGGATTTTTTTCTCCTGTGTATGCTTTGCAAAATGTAAAGCCACACTTGGAATACTGCATCCAATTTTGGTTGACACGATGTAAAAAAGATGTTGAGACTCTAGAAAGAATGCAGAGAAGAGCAACCAAGATGATTAGGGGAGTGTAGGCTAAAATACATTAAAAAAAAATCTGGAATCGGGCATGTCTAGTTTATTGAAAAGAAGGACTGGGGTGACATGATAGCAATCATCCAATATTTAAAGGGCTTTTTGAGTGCTCCAACACTGGAAGAGTTTTAAGAAGAGATTGGACAACCACTTGTCTAGAATGGGGACAGAAAAAAAGAAATACTCAAATACTGAATAAAGCATTATAAAACTAAAATAAATGAATAATCCATACCAATCTCATATATTGCATCCAGTTTTGGTCACCATATTATTAAAAAGATGTTGAGACTCTGGAAAGAGCAACCAAGATGATTAGGGGACTGGAGGCTGAAACATACGAAGAACGGTTGCAGGAACTGGGCTTGGCTACTCTAGTGAAAAGAAGGACCAGGGGAGACATGATAGCAGTCTTCCAATATTTCAGGGGCTGCCCCAAAGAAGAGGGAGTCAAGCTATTCTCCAAAACACCTGAAGGCAGGACAAGAAGCCATGGATAAAAACAAATCAAGGAGAGAAGCAACCTAGAACTAAGGAGAAATTTTCTGACGGTGAGAACAATTAACCAGTGGAAAAAACTTGCCTGCAGAAGTTGTGAATGCTCCAACAACTGGAAGTTTTGAAGAAGAGATTGGACAACCATTTGTCTGAAATAGTGTAGGGCTTCCTCTTTGAGCAGGGGGTTGGACTAGAAGACCTCCAAGATCCCTTTCAACCCTGTCATTCTGTTATAAAATTATTTGGAACCAGGAAAGGAGCCGCTTCATCCCGAATGGGTAAAAGGCTTCCTTCGCAAACCCGTGGAGTGTAGACGCTGCTTGCAACACCGAAAAAAACCCCAGCTCCCTCTTAGAAATGAATAAACATACCACATTCAATCCAAATTTACCTTCCCCTTGCAATGGGATGCAGGCGCTGTTCCAAAACTCTCGCTGGAAACACACCCTTGGAAAAGAGCCACTGGCTTTGGGCTGAATCCCATTTATTCTCCATCCCATAATCCCAGGGGAAGCTGCTGCTCCCTCCCCTGACCTAGATCAAGTTAATAGGATGCATCTGCCATATATTAGCCTCTAGCCTTTTACTTTGCCTTTTGGAGAAATCCTGACACCTGCATTCATCCTATCGCTTGCTTTGAGAGGGGACAGGCACAAATGACTTACAACAATTCATTTAGTGGCCGTTCAAAGTTACAATGGGACTTACGGCCATTTTTTCACACTTATGACCATTGCAGCAGCATCCTTATCAAAATTCAGACGTTTGGCAATTGATTCTTATTAATGACGGTCTCAGCGTTCATGCGATCTGTTTTTGTAACCTTCTGGCAAGCAAAATCAATGGGGAAAGTGGGATTCATTTAACAACTGAGTTTCTAACTTATCAGCTGCAGATTCACTTAACAACTGTGGGAAGAAAGGTCATAAAATGGGGCAAAACTCACTTTACAACCATCTCACTTAGCCACAGAACTGTTGGGCTCAATTGAAGTCGTAAGCCGAAGACTTACCTGTATAACATGATTCTTCATGAAATGACAGTTGGGGAATCTCCTAGGAAGGAATATAGTAAATCTGTTTCTGGATCTGTCATGCCTCTGTCAGAATCTGATTCGGAGGGAGAGGCTGAGCAGCCGATAGGGAGTGGGAGTGTGGCTCCGTTGGCTGTGGAAGAAACTGGGGAAGGGCAAAGTCTGGCTGGGCAGAGCAGGGGAGAGGTAATACAAGGGAGAGGGAGTTCAGAGGAAGACCCAGGCCCATCCCCTCTTCATCCTAGGGCACGTAGGGAGGAACAGAGAAGGGAGCAACGTGAGTTGCATGGCTTAAGGGGAGGAAAGAGCCCTGATTCCCTTCATTAGCTGCAGCTGGGAACACAGTGTTTAAAAGGGAAACTGCTCGCAGCAAGATGTTGGGAGCAAATCGTGAATTATCTGGTATCATGGAGGCATATCTGGGTTTCTGGCATCTTCCCAACTGTATGTGTTTTGCTGGGCTTTCAAGTCTGCAGTTCCTTCTCCTGCCCTGTCAAGTTAATTACTGCAGCATGGTTTGTGTGGATTTTTATTTACAATTTGTAAGTTTTTGGACTGAATTTCCTCCACTTAAATACTGTTCTTGGGAGAGTTTTTTCTCCAGTGGAAGGTAACCTGGACATTGGGGGCAAAGTTGAAGATATTAAAGGGACTTTTCTTACTTATGTGACTGTGTTGCCTTTGTGCCACGCCCCTTTGGGTCATCACAGGATCTGCTTTTCTTAACTCAGGTTCCTCGAATGAAGTATTCGCATATTTTAAACAGGATCTGAGTATCTAATAATCCATAAAATGCCCATAATGCCAGCATGAACATGACCAGAACTTTAAAAGCATGTGAGCCATTAACTCTCATCCTTCTCTCTTATTTATTGAAGTCTGAAAAGAATCAAGCAGGCAGCACAGAAACATGCTTTCATAAAATAAAACTTTTCTTTATCTTCCACGCTAGCTATGCTTATGATTGGAATATAATTCATTGTTTATTGTAGGGAATGGATTACAGTTGGCAAAAGTTTTCAGGAGGGGAGTCGAAAGAATAAAATTGTCAAAATGGTATATATATTTCCCCCTTTTAGATCTGGCCAGTGAAATACATAAAGAAGAGAGATTGGTGTTTGGAGTGAAGTTGGTGATTCTGTTGTAAATGTTTTGTCTTGCTTCAATGGAAAGGAAGAAAGAAAGAAAGAAAAGAAAGAAAGAAAGAAAGAAAGAGAGAAAGAAGAGAGAAGAGAGAGGAGGGAGAGAGAGGAGGGAGAGAAGAAGAAGAAAGAGGGAAGGAGGGGAGAGAGAAAGAAAGAGATAGAAAGAAAGAGGGAAGGAAGAGAGAGAGAGAAAGAAAAAAACAAAGAAAGGAGGGGAAAAGAAAGAAAGAAAGAAAGAAGAAAGAAAGAAAGAAAAGAAAGAAAGAAAGAGGAAGGAGGTGAGAGAGAGAGAAAGAAAAAAGAGGGAAGGAGGGGAGAAAGAGAAAAGAAAGAGATAGAAAGAAAGAGGGAAGGAGGAGAGCAAGAGAAAGAATGAAAGAGAAAGAAAGAAAGAAAGAAAGAAAGAGAAAGAAAGAAAGAAAGAAAGAAAGAAAGAAAGAAAGAAAGAAAGAAAGAAAGAAAGAAAGAAAGAAAGAGGGAAGGAGGAGAGTGAGAGAAAGAAAGAGAGAGAGAGAGAGAAAGAAAGAAAGAAAGAAAGAAAGAAAGAAAGAAAGAAAGAAAGAAAGAAAAGAAAGAAAGAGTGAAGGAGGTGAGAGAGAGAGAAAGAAAAAAGAGGGAAGGAGGGGAGAAAGAGATAGAAAGAAAGAGGGAAGGAGGAGAGCAAGAGAAAGAATGAAAGAGAAAGAAAGAAAGAAAGAAAGAAAGAAAGAAAGAAAGAAAGAAAGAAAGAAAGAAAGAAAGAAAGAGGGAAGGAGGAGAGTGAGAAAGAAAGAAAGAAAGAGGGAAGGAGGAGAGAGAGAAAGAAAGAAAGAAAGAAAGAGAGAGAGAGAGAGAGAGAGAAAGAAAGAAAGAAAAAGAAAGAAAGAAAGAAAGAAAGAAAGAAAGAAAGAAAGAAAGAAAGAAAGAAAGAAAGAAAGAAAGAAAGAAAGAAAGAAAGAAAGAAAGAAAGAAAGAGGAGGGAGGGAGGGAGGGAGGGAGAAAACATAACTTCTCTATCACAGCAAGAAGGAAATGGTCTTCTGAAATTCAGATGGTCCCAACCCTGTTGGCCTTTTATAAGTTTTTTCACAATCCATTTCTAAGAAGTGTTGTAAGATATTGATTGCTGTCCTTGTCAATTCATTTGTTTCCAATCAATCCATTTATCATTTCATTCCTTTTTAATTTGTTTGCAAGTCACCAGAGGGGGACAAGTGGACGTACAGGTGGAATGCATCCATCCATGAACGAAATCTTAATTAAAACCCTTCATTCTCTCTAGCAGGTATATCCGAAGGCTACGTCTTATGAAAATCTGATTTCCTGTGGCATTTATATCGGTCATCGTAGGGAAATGGGTCACCCAGAGCATTTTCCTGGGAAAAAGGAGAAGAGCATGATGGTGCTTGTTTGCCCTATAATGCTGAGAAATTGTTGATCTCTTTCTTCCAAAGGAAATGACAAATGAACTTTTGTTTTGATGGTTTTCGGGTGTGGTGGAGAATTTCTCAGTTGGGATTGTGAAAGAGAGGAAGCTGCAGGGAGCCACGTACGCTGTCCTGATTTTTAACTTTGAAGGTCTGTTGATAGCAAAAAAATGAACCTCAACGCACAGATGAAACGCTGCAAATATATAAACAAATATATTTATTTATATATATATGGATATAAGTTAATATTATACACTGCTCAAAAAAAATAAAGGGGACACTTAAACAACACAATGTAACTCCAAGTCAATCACACTTCTGTGAAATCAAACTGTCCACTTAGGTAGCAACACTGATTGACAATCAATTTCACATGCTGTTGTGCAAATGGAATAGGCAAAAGGTGGAAAGCATAGGCAGGTAGAAAAATATATTTGGACAGTAGCAATAGCACTTAGACTTATATACCGCTTTACAGCTCTCTGTAAGTGGTTTACAAAGTCAGCAACAATCTGGTTCCTCGTTTTACTGACCTCGGAAGGACAGAAGGCTGAGTCAACCTTGAGCAGTCAGGATCGAACTCCTGGCAGTCGGCAGAATTAGCCTGCAATGCTGCATTCTAACCACTTCACCACCACGGTTTTAATGTTTAAAATAGTTTTTTTTTATATCCATTAGAATCCTTAACCAGTTCATTCTCGTCATCTGTCACTTGTATTTCCACATTAAAAATCTTCTCTGTCTTATCATCCACATTTTTTTAATCCAGTATTTCTGACTCTACTGTTTTTGCATTAAGCAAAGTTTGCTTCATACCTGTCATTCTTTCATTAAACCCCTTCAAACAAGGTCTAGCCATAGAAACTGACATTGTTACTGATATGGCTGGTATTGTGGCTCCCAATTTCTTTCCCCATTCTTCAAAGATCCCTCTCATGTTTCAAACGTTATAGTATCATTTTACAAATTTCAATCCTGATCAAAATTAAAGGCAGTTTTCTAGAGGTTATTTTTTTTCTTAACTCCCCAAAGTTTGTGAGAATTTTGTTATTCTAATGACATATTTGCTGGTTCTGGTGGAAACTGTAAATAAAATTGATTGTTGTTATTCTAGATTTCTTCTGCTCTGCCACAAATTTTAAAAGGTCTTTCCAGCCCGCAAAGTGGGTGAGCTAAAGAAGGGGTTGCCAACCTTTTGGACCTCAGGGACCACCAAAATCATAATTTTAAATCCCAGGGACCACTAACCGGTTCTGTGGGCATGACCTAATTTGTGGGTGTGGCTCGGTGGTCTTGTGACTGGCTGAGCATGGTTTGTATGTAAATATTATAAATATGTATATAAATATTGAATTTTTTATTAAAAAAAAGAGCAACTTTTACCAAAATCAGGCAAAGCAGGCAGGCAGATTGACTTGCTTACAGAATCATTCAGTGATCTATCTATCTGCCATCGGCTAGCTCAGTCTCTCAAATTTGCTTGCCGTGAGTCTGCCCTGAATAATAGAACCTTCAGTCCTAAGGGAGGTTCGGCTGTGCTTAAAAGCAGAGCCGAAGATCTAAAGACTAGCTAGAAAGCAAGAAATCCAACCATTTCCTGCTTCCTAGCTAATCTAAATCTCCCAGCACAGCAGAACAGCTGATGGTCGGAAAAAGGAAAAATAGCAACTTAGCAGGCAAGTTTGCCTAGTAAGGAGTGAGTGGGCGGGGAGGGTTCCCGCGGGCCATGTGGGTTGAACAGCCTTGTGTTTCTGTGCAGCCTGGATTAATTGCTTTTGGGTGGTGCTCTGGGGGTGAGATTTCTCTGTGGCCCACCAAAATTTTCTCATGGCCCACCAGTTGGCGACCACTGAGCTAAAGTATTCTGATGGAGAGAAACTTTTTAAAGTGAGGAAAAAATATTGTTAACATTCAGAACATTGGGTGAGATTAACACTACAGACATATCTGAACAGTTTAATCATTTCCTGATTACAATAGTGGATGAAGAAAGGAAAACCCACTCCATTTGTTTACACATATCTGTATTGCGTGTAAACCTGTTTGTAGCATATTATTTATTTGTACTATAAATAATAGTTGAGCCAACATGTTTCACATACTCTTCCTTCTTTCTTGTTGTTACTTAAAGAAAGAAAAACTCCTGGGCCAAAACAGAAACATTGTCGACAAATAAAAGAAGTGGTATCTCTATGAACTCTATAAAAGGTTTCTTGTCTGAGTAAGGGGTTGGACTAGAAGACCTTCAATTTCCCTTCCAACTCTGTTATTCTGTTATTCCTGTTGTGACACCCCCCCTCAGTGGCCAGGAGAGCTGGCGGCAGATTTGAACAGTGAGGAGGTTGGGGAGGAACATGAGCCAGTCGTGGAGTCTGGGGAAGGCTCTGATGAGGGCTCTGTGTCAGAGGCAGAGATGGGGCCAGGACCATCTGACAGTTATCAGCTGACTTCGGAGTTGGGCAGCAGTGAGGCAGAAGAGCAACTGGAGCCTGTTCTCAGTGTGCGCATGCACAGAGCTGCCAGGAGAAGGGAACAATTAAAGAACAAGGGTCAACTCAGGAGTAAAGGCTCAGGTGGACAGTGAATCGTCCCTCCCATAGGGAATAAAGAGGAGCAAAAGGTGAGTGGTGCTTGCAGGAGACAATTAGTTCAATTCATTAGAATGAAGATCTGTTCCGGACTTCTTGCCAAGTAATTGCTGCTGCAGCGTGGTGTTTGGAAGATATTGGCCTGGCAACTCTCCAAGCCTGATAAGGTCTGTAGTTAGGAAATCTCTTGAAAGACTATTCACTAGGACCTTGCTGGAGCGGAATTCACTTTAAACTAAATAAAAGATTTTTTTTTTTTTTACCAGGATGAGGAGTTGGCTTCGTGCTTTTGGGAAGCCTGGGTTAGAACAGTTCCCTTGAAAGGGTAGGAGTACTTTCTTTTTTACCTATTAAATCTTTAGGGTGTCCATCTCATCTCTTAAGTGATTCCAGGCAGCTTTAAGGAGAATATTTGGGCTTCCTAAAAGACTTCAGAACCACATCTCGTTTGGCACCTGTGTTACTTTTGCACAGAATTGGTAAACAATTGTTGGAAGAAATATCCTTCTGGGTTCAATTCCAAGTGGGGAAAATGGCACTGGAAACATGGTGACTGCTTGGAAAGATGGTTTAATGGTGGACAGGACCAAATGGCTTGGTGCTCTTGGGTGAAGAAAAGGGAAGAGATGCTGAGAGTCCCTGGGTTTTATACCGTCTTTGGTTTTGAACTTCCTGGGGCACAGGAAGAGTATCCTGATTGGTTGTTCTTAGAGGGCATAGCTAGCTTTTAGGTTGTCTGTGTGCTAAGTTCGGTTGAAACCTGGTGGGTGGTGCAATGAATAAAAATGAAATGGCTCTGGCTGAAGGAGGTGGATCTTTGTTATGTTGAATAGACTGGCCCGGGCCTTAATGACCCATTAACAAAAGTGGGAGGACTGAGTTTCTTACCTTTTTAAGTTTCTACATCTCTTTTAGGGGAAATATTCTCCCTTTTTAATATATCCTAAAATATTTCATTTTTCTAGGAGAGGGGTGGGTTTTAAACTTCCAACACCTTCTGAAAAAAAAAGAAGAAGAAAAATGTCCTACCAGGAAAGTTTTCCCTTGTGGCCTTCCATCCATGTTTTAATGAATAAGCTTTCAAGGATCACAGTCCACATCTGGTTGTACATTTCCTAGACAACTTGCCCAAAGCGCATTACACTTTACATGTCTCCTACAATTTCAATTCAAGGACGATCTTCTCCCCCTTGGCCCTGAAGCCACCTTGCTTTCATTTTCACAAAATACCATATTGTTTTTAATTTATTTCATAGCAGCGGGAAAGAATAAAATTCACTTACTCTGCATGCAGGCATTTTATGGACCTGCTCCCAGCGTGGTGTGGATTATTATTCTTACCTGTCTTTTATGCAGCTGTTAAGGATGAAACATGAAAAGTGTAATTTCAACATCAGAAGCCAGGCTGAACCTATAGGGATTTGACCCAAACCTTTGAAGACTCATGAATTTTCCAGGAAGGTTGAATTCCTCATTCCCACATTTCCTCTTGTTTTATTTTAGCCTTAGGGTATTCCCCCCTCCATTCTACTTTATTTAAAAAGGTGCCAACTTTGATAAGTTTTTATGGAGGGAAAATGAAACAAATTCCTGTGTGCCTTGTACAAAAAAGGGACTGTAACTCATGGATGACAGCCAAGCAATGTGGCATCTTGCATAAATGCTCAAGGAAACAAGTAGATCTATGTTTGAAAAGAATCAGTCCATGTTGCGTTGGCTCTGCCCTTGATCTGCCTCATAAAATGTTGGTTTTTCAAATAGATAGATGATAGATAAATAGATAGATAGATAATGGATAGATAAATAATAGATAGATAAATAGATAGATAGATAGATAGATAGATAGATAGATAGATAGATAGATAGATAGATAGAGACAGAGATAGATAGAGACAGAGATAGAGATACATATAGTTATTTAGATATAGATAGATAGATAATGGATGGATGGATGGATGGATAGATAGATTTATAGAATATGTATGTATGTATGTATGTATGTATGTATGTATGTATGTATGTATGTGTGTATGTATATGTATGGTATTCAGCTTTGTTCGGGTATTTTCCCACGTCATTATAGTTGTGCTTTTAAAGTTGTAGCAACGTTTCAGCAGAATCTCATCTGCCAATCACACACACAGAGAGACACACATACACATACATATGTATATGCATATGCATATACATATACATATATAGAGAGAGATATATAGATTAAATAGAAAGATAGATTTATAGATAGATAGATGTTTGGATGGATGGATGGACAGATAGGTAGGTAGGTAGGTAGGTGGATGGATAGAGATAGAGAGATAGATGATAGATAGATGACAGATGATAGACAGACAGACAGATAACAGCCTGAATTTTGATCATGGCCATGGGGAAGCTGCAATGGTTGTAAGTTTGAAAAACAATCATAAGTCACGCTTTTCAGTGCTGCTGTAACTTTGAAGGGTCACTAAATGAACTGTTGTAAGTTGAGGACTACCTGCATTTCCCCCCACCCCTCAAAAATTGTCAGAGGATTGCGTTAGACATATATGTCAACCCTAACCTGATCATTCTTGTCAGAAGGTGCAAAATTCAAACTTCCAATGGCAGAATTGGACAGTTGCATTCCAGATTCTGTTTTTGACCTGAGTTGCTTTTGTGGTAGTCGTTGCGAGATTTTCCTGTTGCTGCTGCACAACGCCTTTATCCATCAGACAAGGCACATAACACTTGACAATGCGATCATACGAGCAGATGTATCTATGCTGAACAGATCAGTTCTAGTGGATTTAATGGGTGGAAAACTGTTGGCTGAAGCTTATGTTGGACGAGGATGTTTGGAAAAGTTGTTCTGATGAGCTCCATCATTGGTTTTGGAAGTCGTCCACTTTGGTCCAGCTCTATTGGGATATGAGTAAAAAAAAAGTACTCAGATCCTTTTCCTGGTGCCTGAAATGTAATGGTTAGAGCAGGGGTGTCAAACACAAGGCCCATGGGCTGGATACGGCCATCAATGTGGTCAGATCTGGCCTGCAGGGCCATCCTGGAATATGTAAAAGGCTGGCCCACATCACTTCGGCCTGGTCTACCCAGTGCGAAGAGGAAACATGCCAGCCTACCCAGTCAGCCACGCCCAGCGAGTGGCATCACGGTGTCCGTGCCCACCCAGTTGGCCACACCCACCCAATTGGCAATGCCCACCTAGCCCCCCAAGGCCAACCACAGCCCTGATGCAGCCTTTAATGAAATTGAGTTTGACACCTCTGGGCTGAAGGAACACATCACAGGAATGCTTTTACAGAAAAAAAAATAAGTTAAAAAAAACCATGTCAACCTTTTGGTCAGCTTACGATATGATTTGAGAGGTATAGGTAAAGGTAAAGGTTCCCCTTGCACATCCGTGCTAGTCATTTCCGACTCTAGGGGGCGGTGCTCATCTCTGTTACGAAGCCAAAGAAGAGCCAGCGCTGTCCGAAGACGTCTCCGTAGTCATGTGGCCGGCATGACTAAACGCCTTTGAACGCGCACAGAAGGCTGTTCCCTTTCCCACCAAAGGAGTCCTTATTTTTCTACTTGCATTTTTTTACATGCTTTCGAACTGCTAGGTTGGCAGAAGCTGGGACAAGGAACGGGAGCTCACTCTGTGAAGCGGCACTAGGGATTCGAACTGCCAAACTGCCAACCTTTCTGATTGACGAGCTCAGTGACTTAGCCACTGAGCCACCGCATCCCACATGATTTGAGAAGACATATCCTAAAGGATGATTTAAGTAATTTTCAGGTGGGAAGGAAGATCCACCATCTGCTTCCCCTGTTGTGTTGAGCTTAATATGTTGAAAAATGGGGAACTCTGTATTAAGAAAAGATGCATGCATCGTCCGGTCATGGTTTTCTGTAGCTAACAGGCAACCATGAATCACTCCTTTCCCTGATGTGTCTCATTGCTTCTCCTTTGTTCTTCACGTTTACAAATGGGAATTAAATTCAGCTGCAATGAGCTGTGGTTGTTTGGCAAGCCATGGCTGCAAAATTCACCAAATCAAAGCCATATATCACAGCCCGATTAATAGGTTGCAAGAATTACATATAATGTTAGATCATTGCGTCTCATCCCCCTCACTAATGGGCTACAGATGTAAAACCAAAGATCTTCATTTCAGCTACATCACACTTCCCTTTGCATGAAGTCGTAGAGCGTAGGTGAGCATATAGCACTAAAAGTATCACTTGGTGGTCAGCTTTGGGTTCAGGTAGCACCCATGCATGATTATTGGACATGATGTGGAGCAAAACAGGCCTCTTCCATGTATTTTCCCATCAGTTGTTACCCAAGCACAATTAATAGTTTAGTGATACAAATTGTCAGTCTGTGCTCCCTCAAATCCCAAGAAAGAAATACTCAGACTCCGTGGTTAGAGCAAAGTTATCCTTTTACTGGAAAATAAAGTGAAAGCTACAGATTCAATTCCGAAACTGAGAAATTGGCGGGCAGATCACATATACAAAGGAATGGAAATGCTCCCACCCCCAAAAGTCCAAATGACTCTTCCAATTAAAAGTTCTGAATATGATCATGTGGCCATCTCCAGATGGTGATGAGGCTTCTGTCAGTTGACCTTGACATATTTTGATAAAAGTTCGCAGTTGCGCAAAAGGGGAAACGGAAAGTTAAAGAAAGGAATGCCCCCCCCCCTGCTAACCCAGCAAAGGAATGCAAAACACCTCCAGCCTTCTTCACCTCCAAATTCCCCCCTCCCTCCATTGCTAATGACAGCCGAAAGAAATAGATTGGCATAGCAGCAGAAAAGCAATAGTTAGAATGCAGATTATGAATATACATATTATGGAAGATATCTTGAGGCTGACACAAATCCACTTATCCACAGGGGTGCTGAATTACCACCAGCCCAGCAGTGGGATCCTACCTGTTTTACTACTGGTTCGGTGATCACGCGCACACCTAAGGTGTGCATGCAGCTTTCCCCACACCAGCTGAGGCCTGCAGTGCCCATCAGCTGAGAGGATAAAGAAGAAATAAATGCAGGGGAGGGGTGGGAGGGCCGATCCTGCACTTTTCTCTTCTTTCTCCTCTCAGCTAATCATCGGAGGCTTTTTTTTTAACCACCGGTTCAGCCAAATTGGTAGAATTTTTTGCTACCTGTTTGGCCAAACCGGTAGCATACCACCACTGCACCAGCCTATCAAGTACCTAGAAAGCTGCAAACCAAATGACATGTAATGATTTAAAAACCATCAACACACCCCAATCAACATCAAAAAAAAGCCACTTACAACAGACACTATCTGTCATGCCTCTCTCGGAGTCTGAATCTGAGGAGGAAGATGAAGAGCTTACAGGGAGAAGGAATGTGGCTCCGTTGGCTGTGGAGGAAACTGGGGAAGGCAAAGTCCAGCTGGGCAGAGCAGGGAAAGAGGTAGAACAAGGGAGACGGAGTTCAGAGGAAGACTCAGGCCCAGCCCCTCTTCATCCTAGGGCATGCAGGGATGAACGGAGAAGGGAGCAATGTGGGTTGTGTGGCTTACAGGGGAGGAAAGAGCCCTGATTCCCTTCATTAGCCACACCTGGGAAGAGAGTTTAAAAGAAATGCGAGCTGAGAGTGGCATCTGCTGGGAACAAACATGAGTTTATCTTGTGTTGACTGTGGTTATCTGTGTTGCTGGCATCCTCCCAACTGGGTTGAAGTATGGCCATTCCTTCACATCTGGAATTCTTTCTCCTGCCCTGCTAGACTAATTATGACATCTTGCCTTGATTGGACTTATAGTTACAGTTTTTGTTGACCATGTTTTGGACTTGATTCTCTGCAGTCAAAGGCTGTTCCTGGGAGAGTTTTTCCCCAGCCAGAAGATAACCAGGACATTGGGGGCAAAGTTGGAGATAATAAAGGGACTCTTATTGATTATCTAACTGTGTTGCCTTTGTGCCGCGCCCCAGGTCATCACACTATCAATACCACACACAGAACAGCACACACCTTCTGCTAGAGAGAAGTTCCCCAAAGATGGGTGCCAACACGAGTCCAAAAGCTCAGAAAACAAAACTTCTGGTCCCAGTGACTGTCCCAGATTGGATCCTGCAACATTATCCTGGGACATGTCTATTCCCCTTCATTCGGTCTTCTTTTGAAACCTAGAGTCCCGTGTTGTAAAACCCTGGGTAGCCATGAGATGGCAGCCTTAACTTGAAGAAATTGCATTGCACCTTAGAAAGCGTCAAGGAATACCTCTTTACAAGGTGAGAAGCCATAAAATTGGAAATCCACTTGCCTAGCATGTAATTTAACTTGCAGATGGATAAGTGGATGTGGTTTTTCAGGCCATAAAACAGACTGACTTTCCTTTCTCGTAGGCTTGGCTGGATGTTAACTACAAGTGATTATTTTTTTATTAAGTCTTTAATTCTTGAGTATTGAGGAAGTAGCTCATTCTGGCTTTAACCTAATAAATATATGCATTCTTGCTTAAAGGGTAGATTTGTATCTTATGGCTTGGATATTATAACCATTAACATTTTTACAGTGGAAATACTTCCAATCTTGTGGCAATTCCATGTTTTTGTTGTTATCTTGATTGTTGTAATTTCAGGAGTCAGCTTACTGAGAAGGCAATTTAAAGATTGTTTACCTTGGTTCTGATTCATTGGTTTTCCGTTTACCCCCAACCTTATGTTAAAGTAATATTGAATTAAAGAATCTTTTCCATAAATCTGCTACCTTTTCTGCTTTAAATAAGGGAACAAAGGCAGGGAGGTTTTCTTTTGGTTTCAACTTGGCCTGCTCTTATACTTCGCAGTTCAGTCTGAAACATTAAGTACACTTGCTTTTTTCATTGATACATTTTGTTGCGGTTATAAGTTTCTGCAAAATTTATGCACACTTACTTGGATTTAAATGTTAGTGAGGACCTTGTGCCTGTATTAACTACGTGTGATGACCCGGGGTATGGCACAAATGCAACACAGTCACATAAGTAAGAAAAGTCCCTTTAATACCTCCAACTTTGCCCCCAATGTCCAGTTACCTTCAGCTGAAGGAAAAGCTCCCAAAAACAGTCTTTAAGTGGAGGAAATTCAGTCCGAAAACAAAGTACATATCAACTGTAAATAAAAATCCACACAACCCACGCTGCAGCAATTAACTGGACAGGGCAGGATAAGCAATTGCAGACTTCAAAGGCCAATGAAACACACACAGTTGGGAAGATGCCAGGAACCCAGATAAGCCTCGACAAACAAACATAACTCACAGTTTGCTTCCAGCAACTTTAGCTTGTCTTTTAAAACACTGTTTTCCAGCTGCAGCTAATGAAGGTAATCAGGGCCCATTCCTTCCCCGTAAGCCATGCAACTCATGTTGCTCCCTTCTCCGTTTCTCTCTGCGTGCCCTAGGATGAAGAGGAAGTGGGCCTGGATCTCCCTCTGAATTCCTTCTGCCTTGCTGTACCTCTCCTCTGCTCTTCCAGCCAGACTGTGCCCTTCCCCAGTTTCTTCCACAGCCACCCGAGTCACACTCCCACTTCCTGTCAGCTGCTCAGCCTCCCCCTCCGAATCAGATTCCGACAGGGGCATGACACTATGCCTCACACGAATCTGCATGTCAAGAGCAGCCCTTATCAAATACATGTCTGCAAAGTTTATACCCTGAGAAATTAATTTATTCTAATATTATTATTGCTATACACACACAGCTGCACACACTGGGATAGTCTTCTAGAAAAAACCCCAGAGGAGGCAATAAGTTTCCTTTCATTAAACTATAGTTGCATGATTCGCAGTTCTCTAACATAGTCCTTCAGCAGAAAACTGATAGACGTGAAGCATTGAACTGCTTTAAAAATCTTCTCCATATCTTCGCTTGTCCACTTTTTCTGAATTGGAGGATGCACTAACATCTTCATTTTCTTCAACTTTGTAGAAATAGAAGAATCAGGAGATATTTATTTGAAGCCTAGGGGAGGCCTGATAGCATTGACCAATACTTGAAGGATTGTCCCAGGAAAGAGGAACTCAATTTATTCTCCCTGAGGACAGGACAAGAAGTAATGGGTGGAAGATCCTCCAAAGAAGATCCAACTTGGAAATGAGGAGATATTCCCTGTTGGTGAGAACCATTAATTAATGGGACAGCTTTCCTCTTAGAGTTGTCATTTCTGCATCACTGGAGGTTTCTAAGAAAAGATTAGACAACCATTTGTGTGGGAAGGTACAACCTACATTGGCAGGGAGAGGTGGTCTTCAGCAGGTTCTGACAGGTTCTGGAGAACTGGTAGTGGAAATTTTGAGTAGTTAGGAGAACCGGCAAATCCCACCTCTGACTGGCCCCACCCCCATCTATTCTCTGCCTCTCAAGTCCCAGCTGATCAGCTGGGTCTTCTTTGGTTGTCCTGCACAGGAGAACGGAACTGGAAAGCAGGTTGGTGGGGTGGGGAGGGAATGAGGATTTTGCAGTAACCTTCCCTTGCCACGCCCACTAAGCCATGCCATTCCCACCAAGCCATGCCCATAGAACTGGGAGTATTTTTTTTTAATCTCACCACTGCTCTAAGGTCCTTTTCATGATTCTATAAACATGCAGTTTCTTCAGAGACAGAATAGCTAAATGCATTGAGGTTTGCAGCTGTTGACCTAATATTCAGTTAATTTAGCTGGATACGGATGCAACATTGTATGTTCCATCACTACTTCCAGCTAGGAATGTTCATTCATTCATTCACTCCTCCTCTTCTTCTTTTTTAATTAGATTTCAATAAAGGAAAATATTTACAGATAATACAGACAATCAGAGTTGGAAGGGTCCTTGTAGGTTATCTAGTCCGACCCCTGCCCAAGCAGGAGACCCTACACCATTTCTGACAGGTGGCAATCCAATCTCTTCTTGAAAGTCTCAAGTGATGACGCTCCTACAACATCCAAGGGCAACTTCTGTTCCATGGGTTGGTTGTTCTCACTGTTAGAAAATTTCTCCTTATTTCCAGGTTGAATCTCTCCTTGTTCAATTTCCATTCATTCTTCCATGTCTGGCCTTTAGGTGCTTTAGAAAATAGCTTGACTTTTTCCTTCCTCTCAAATATTGGAAGACTGCTGTCATGTCTCCCCTGGTCCTTCTCTTCCCTAGACTAGCCAGGCCCAGTTCCAATAACCATTCTTCATATGTTTTAGTCTCCAGTCCCCTAATCATCCTGGTTGCTCTTCTCTTCACTCTTTCTAGAATCTCAACATCTTTTTTATAGAGTGGTGACCAAAACTGGATGCAGTACTCTAGCTGTGGTCTTACTAAGGCTTTATAGAGTGGTATTAGTACCTTACTTAATCTTGATTGTATCCCTCTGTTAATGCAATGTAGGATTGCATTGACTTTTTGGGCTGCTGCTGCACACACTGCTGGCTCATATTTAGATGGTTGTTATTTGTATGTCATGATTGAAATGAGAGGTCCTCTTTTTGTGCTCTGAGCTGGGTTTCTTGCAGACGTTTCATTACCCAAACTAGGTAACTCCATCAACTTCATTTATTAGCTTTGCACGAGATGTATTTGCTCCCAGGGGTTCTAGGAACAGCAAGAGCCTCTTGTTTGCCTTGATGTCTCCTCTCCTGCATTTGGTAGACAAACCAAAATGCAAGCTTCGGGGTTTAGAGAAAGATAGACAATGCAGTCTTAGCCATGGAAACTCTATAGCTGTTCAAAACATTGTAAACTATTGGCAAGTCACCTACACGTTTATTGCATATTGGTTAGGAAACCTTGTTTGCTCAATTTCTTAGAAAGCTTCCACTTAATTAAAACAATTACCTCTTACTGTTCATTTTTAAAGTGGCACTGGAGGAAATGCAGCAGGTTTACAAATGATTAAGAAGGGTGACCTTGGGATCGATGTGAATTAGGAAATCTCTTGGGTGACACGTTTTCATATCATTAGCCTTCATGCCTATGTTCCATTGATTTGGAAGGGAAGAAGTGTGAAGCTCATTAGTGCAACTTGTGAAAAAAGGAAAAAAAGAGCCAACATTGAACAATAAAACTGCAAAAGTTAAAAAAAATATTCCGAGCAACTTTTTGTAAAATAACTTTTATAAAGAAATATCACTGGATATAGGAGCAGAACAGGCAGAGCCTGGGATGAGGGAGTCAAGCAAGTAATAAGCCTAGAGTCATTACATTCCCACAAAATGGTCTAAGTCAGTGGTGGCGAACCTTTTTGGGCTCCCATGCCAAAATCGTGTGTGTACTTGTGCGCGTGTGCTTGCATGCCAGCACCCAGAAGGCAATGCACACGCCCCCCAAGCCCCCTGTGCATGCACGTGCAATCCCCCTCGCCTCCTTACCTGCACTGCACCTCCCAGCTAATTTTTGGCTCATTTGAGGCCTTTTTTGGCCTCCCAGAGGCTTGAGGAAAGCTTCTGCAGGCTTTGCAGGCCGAAAAATGGGCCCATTTCGTCACTTCCGGTATTTCATGAAATACCGGAAGTGATGAAAGGGGCCTATTTTTCGGCCTGCAAAGGCTTTCCTCAAGACTCTGGGAGGCCAAAAAAAGGCCTGAAACAGGTCAAAAATCAGCTGGGAAAAATCAGCACATCCACAGTGAGGTAAGTTTGCCTGCAGCCCTGCGTGCCACAGGGTTGCCATCATGGGTCTAGGTCCAAACTCTCTTGAATTCTGTTGACTGTTATCTATTGTCAATTTAATGCTGTCTGTTAATTGATGAAATGTCTGTGGATATTCTCATCCACCCAGGTCATAGTTGTCCCAAATGTGCTTTTTTCCAGAGGCAACGAGACTTTCTTGATTTTTCTTTGAAGAAGTTTCGCTTCTCATCCAAGAAGCTTCTTCAGCTCTGATTGGATGATGGGGAATGGAAGGATTTATTTTCCTTGCAGACAGCTGGTCATTTGCATCCTTTTAGAGGGTCGTTAGAGACTCGCTATAAAGAGGCCATTGATGTCAAAATTGAACAGTCCTCTTTCAACAGAGAGGGAGGGGATATGACATCATCTATCTCTGGGCTGCAACACAGTCCTTTCAAGAAGTCTCCACACCAATTTGCACTACTCAGATGACCCTGAGGACACAGACAAACCTGAAAGTGGTCTCAAGGACTCTCTAAAAGGATGCAAATGACCAGCAGTCTGCAAGGAATATAAATCCTTCCATTCCCCCACCATCCAGCCAGAGCTGAAGAAGCTTCTTGGAACATCTTCAGAGTGTTAATTGATTAGATTCTTGTGTATAGGCATGAAAAATAAATCATATTATTTGGAACTTAATATGTGTTCCCGGTCCTTCGAACCTGACCCAGGACTGTTTGGAAGACCCCGAGGACACTTCCATTAGCATTCACATTTGGAAAGATGACAATTATAGGCCTTCATTGAGCAGAATTGTGTCCTTCTGCCTTATGGCGTTGAACTCCTCCAGCTTTTTATATTTTTTGAGTATAAAATACAGCCTTCTCTGTTACCGTATTTATCCTCTTCTGCCAAGTTTCATAAAACCATGTTTACAAGGATGTAGAACTGATTGTCTTCTGGCACTAAATCAGAATTGTTTTTAAAGGCTTCCTTTAAAAAGAGCCCAACCGATCTTAAACTGGAGAAGATGTCAGCTTTCTACCGTGTTTCCCCGAAAATAAGACCCTGTCTTGTATTTTTTTTTTGCCACCAAAAAAGGCACCAGGTCTTATTTTGGGGGAATGTCATCCACTGACTAACCTCACTTGTACATGTCATCCCTGGCCTCCTTTACACTGTCAGAGACTTTCAGGAATCTCTTCTTCTGTGGCCGGCAAGGTTTTCCTGAAGGCCTCTGCAGCTGATAAGAGAGCTCTGGATCGATCCAGAGCTTTGTTATCAGCTCCAGAGGCCTTCAGGAAAGCCTTGCCAGCCTTGTCAGCTGCAGAAGAAATGGGCCAGCAAGGCAGGTGTCAGGGTGTGCGAGGCCTGGCCACACCTATCCAAAGGTAAGTAGTAGGGCAGCTCCACCCCCACATCCCCACCCTAGCTTAATTTTTAACCATCCACCCTGGAGTGGGCGGGATCTTAATTAGGGCTTATTTTGGGGGTAGGGCTTATATTGGGCACACATGTAAAATTCAAGCTAGGACTTACTTTCAGGGTAGGTTGCATTTTTGGGGAAACAGCGTAGTTTTAGGTAGCAGTTACATAAGATAGATGAGGATTGTGGCACATACAAGTTGAGTCAATTTGACTCCATTCACCAATTGGAAAAGTTCCTTCCTGCTTTAACAGCAAA
The DNA here is from genome assembly GCF_049901735.1 of Notechis scutatus. Lineage (NCBI taxonomy): Eukaryota > Metazoa > Chordata > Lepidosauria > Squamata > Elapidae > Notechis > Notechis scutatus. The sequence goes on along the minus strand of NC_142014.1, from coordinate 30,427,500 downwards.
GAGCAAGGCATCTTGAACCATTACTTGATTTTTTTTTGAAGACCCATCCACCTTTGTACATATTCAGATGGTACCTGCATGGACATGTCTTGGATAGTGGCCTTAGAACAGTAACTAGTGATGTGGATATATAAATATATCAAGATGATTGTGCTTAGTTCACCAGGGGGAAATGTTAGCCCCAGTGAAGGCTGATTGCCTTCTATGGTTTCTCCTAAGTAAATATTTCCTGGTGTAGCTGAATCTTCCTATAAAGGTAAAGGTTCCCCTCGCACATATGTGCTAGTCATTTCCGGCTCTAGGGGGCGGTGCTCATCTCCGTTACAAAGCCAAAGAGCCAGCGCTGTTCGAAGACGTCTCCATGGTCATGTGGCTGGCATGAATAAACACTGAAGGTTCATGGAATGCTGTTACCTTCCCACCAAAGTGGTCCCTATTTTTCTACTTGCATTTTTTACATGCTTTTGAACTGCTAGGTTGGCAGAAGCTGAGACAAGGAACGGGAGCTCACTCCATTACATGGCACTAGGGATTCGAACCGCTGAATTGCCGACTTTTTTGATCGACAAGCTCAGCATCTTAGCCACTGAGCCACCGTATCCCTTGAGAATCTTCCTATAGCTCCTCACCTTCTGGAAAGCAGGAAAGAGTTGTTCTCCACTTGTAGATTATCAAAGATCAGAATTTGCTCAGTCCATCTGCCAGGGACCTACATTTGGTGGGTCCCAGAAGGTGGTCCTTCTCTGCCATGGTGCTTGCACATTCTCCCCTCCCTCAGGTCAAGTTGGTATCATCGATATTATTATTGCAGATGTGCCTCAAAACCTGGATGTATCACCAGGAAGGGGAATCTCAGGGAACTGGAGTTGTTCTTAGCTAGCTCCATTGTGGTTCTTTTTTTTTTTACTCTCTTGGTATAATTTGCATATTTTAAATTTGTTAGTGTTTGTTATTTTTGATGATGACTTTTTATATTTTTGCAACAATCATGTTGACATTATTATTATTTTTACTGATGGTTGTACATCACCCAAAGTCTGAGATGGGTGACCATATAAATATTGGAAATAAATAGCTGATTTCATTTGCTATTATTTTTTCTCAGTTATAAAATGATGTATAAAGTGAAAGCCATCTCAAACTTTAAGCAAGTATTTGGATAACTTTAATGCTATTTTCTTTGTGATAATGTGGAATAATGGCCAGAACCATTTCCAAGGATATTTGTTTTCGGCTTCTCAGTCTTGTTCATATGCTTATTATTTTAAGTTGGTCTCCTTCCAAATATTAATCAGATCTGATCTTGCTTAGCTTTGCACTTTGCTTTGCTAAGGGTTGAACTACTATGATGCTAGTTTTATAACTGTTGCTTATTTCAGCAAAAATATTTGTAGCTGAGGGCGGAAACTTGGGGCTGCATTTTTGAAATAGTTCTGTATTTTGGTTCAGTTGGATTGAATTTTAATCATGTGAATCTTTTTCCTTTAATTGTTGTTCTCCTTGATGTGGAAAAAACCCCACAATCATTGGATATTTACTCTCTCTGTGGCTTCCTCTTTTTATTCACTGATATTATTGAACAGATAACATCCACCCAAATTGTGTTGTATGGTATTGGAAGAGAAGGGGACGGAGAAAGGAAGCATTTTGGGTGCTTTGTGATAACCCTACTGATATGATACGCACCAATTCCACCCGTGCTTTCTACAATTTTGTAAACAACAAACTAAAAGACTCAAGGTCCATCCCACCCCTGAAAGGACCTAATGGCAAAGACTGCAATGACGACACCATTAAAGCCAACATCTTTAACACATTCTTTGGCTCGGTAATTGTAAACAGCAATGGATCATGCCCAGTATTTCCTAGCCGAACCACAGACAACTACAATGATCTAATACATATTGATTTTACAGAAGACAATGTTGAAAAAGCACTACGCAATCTAAAACCACCTCTATCTATTGGACCGGGTGGAATATGTGCCTACTTCTTAAAAAAGCTACCCACTGCCATAGCCGAACCTCTAAGCATAATCTTCGAAAAATCTTTCAGGATCTGAAATTGTATCTGATATTAACACAGCTGAGAAAGTCCAGAAATATTTCACAAGAAGAGTTCTCCACTCCTCTACTTGTTGCAGAATACCTTATGCCACCAGACTTGAAATTCTAGACCTAGAAAATCTAGAACTACGCTGCCTTCGGTTTCATCTAAGTATAGTATATAAAATCATACATTGCAATGTCCTACCAGTCAATGAATACTTCAGCTTCAACCATAACAACACAAGAGCAAACAATAGATACAAACTCAAGGTTAATCACACCAAACCTGATTGCAGGAAGTATGACTTCAGCAACAGAGTGGTCAGTGTCTGGAATACTCTACCTGACTCTGTAGTTTCTTCCCCAAACCCCCAAAACTTTAACCTTAGACTGTCTACTATTGACCTCACCCCTTTCCTAAGAGGTCTGTAGGGGGCGTGCATAAGCGCACCAACGTGCCTACTGTCCCTGTTCCTATTGTTTCTTTTATTTTTCTTATATGTATCCATGTATTTATAACTATGTTTTTACTTATACCTATTATCTTGTAAGCAATTGACAAACCAAATAAAATAAAATAAATAAAATAAATATTATATGTAGTTAGAACTCAGTATTTGAAATTAGATTGTCTCTTTTTTCTATCAGAGATGCAATTGCCATTCTTGGATAAATGGAAAATTGGAATCCACTGACAGATTTAGAAGTTTAAAAGCTAAATCCAGTTTAGAGTCCTCTTCTGAGCAGTCTTTTACAAATTAGCCTTAAACAGTTGTGTTACTTTTTAAAAGTTTCTGATATGGAAGAAGCATCCAAGGCTTGATTCATGCTTCTCTTAACAATAAATGAAGCAACGTTGTCATTCCATACATTGCAGGAATATCAGAAAAGCTCAGGAGGATCTTCAGCCAACACAACATACAGGCACACTTCAAACCCAAGAATACACTAAGGCAGTAGCTTGTCCACCCCAAGGAAAAAACACTGTTGTGGTTCGCCGGCAGCAGGTGTGGATGGCTGAGGTCTCGGAGAGCGAGGACTCAGATGAGGGGCCTGCGTGTGATGGAGGGATGGGGCCAGGACCATCAGGGAGTGGAGTGCTGCCTTTGGAGATTGTGGAGGCTGGCAGCAGTGATGAGGAGGTTCCTGAGGAGCCTGTGCCCAGCGTGTCTGCGTGCAGGGCTGCTCGAAGGAAAGAACAGATGCAGCAGCACAGATGACTCAGGAGTAAGGCTGCAAGGCAAATGGCCCCTTCCTCAAGAGATAAAAGCCGACTGAGAAACCGGAGTTCTTTGCAGGAAGCAAATAAGATTTTGCACTAAAGCCTTGTGAATGTTCGGAATATCTTCGTTAGTGTTTGGAGACTCTTTGTGTTTGAAATATTTCTTGGCAATTTTATCTAGTGTTCTTGGCAGCCTTGCACAACCTTGGCAAGGCTCATTCTTATTAGAGATAATTAATTTGAAACAGCTTTTTAACCGTGAAGGAATGGAATTCGTAAAGAATCATTAAAAGGTTTTTCTGTTACCTCTGTTTCGTGTTTGTTTCCTTGGAAGAAACACCCAGACACAAACTGAGCAAAGCTGGCTGGAGAATTCTGGGAGCTGAAGTCCTCCAGGCTTAAAGTGGCCAAGGTTGGAGACCTCTGGTATATGCAGTTCAATGCAGTGAGCCATGTGCAGATCTGTACATTGGGGAAACAAAACAGCCACTTTACAAACATATGGCACAACATAGAAGAACATACCCATCGGGAGTGGATTCTGGAGTCCATCTGCATTTAAAAGACAAAGGCCATTCTTTTGAAGACAGCAAAGTCCATATTTTGGACAGAGAGGATGGCTGGTTTGAAAGAAGGGGTCAAAGAGGCCATCTATGTCCAAATTGAACAGCCCTCTCTCAACAGAGAGTGAGGGATACGGCGTCATCTATCTCCAGTCTACAACACAGTCCTTTCAACAGTTCCAAGAACGCTCCACACCCATTTGCACCACTCAAGTGACTCTGAGGACACAGACAAACCTCCAAGTGGCCTCAGTGACTCTCTAAAAGGATGCAAATGACCAGCTGTCTGCAAGGAGTATAAATCCTTCCATTCATCACCATCCAGTCAGAACCAAAGGAGCTTCTTGGATGAGAAGTGAAATGTCTTCCAAGAAAAAACAGAAAGTCCAGTGGCCTCTTGACAAAAGCACCTTTGGGATAACAGTTTGATAACACGAGACCGCACTTTTGAGTAGCTTTCCATTGTAATTCTTGTTACAAGAAGTTGAGGTATTGTTCTCCCCTTTGACCAAAAGAATATATACAATAAATGTGATTCTTGTTTAAGAACACATTTGTACGTAGACATTTGCTTATTCTTCAGCAGTAGGTCACCAGATGAGGGACTCCATTAAGTAATTTGGAGGATTTCCCAGCATGCAAACCCTACATAAACATTGGACTAGTCTTAGTTTACAACTTCTGTCACCCTCCATTCCTTCAAGGGAATGCCAGAGTGCATGTCTGTATCCTGAAGATTAGCTGCCATAAACTCTTGTAAAGCTTTTGTACCTATTTTAGCTCTTATTGCTATGATAGGGCCATGAGGCCTTAATGAAATTCCAAGGTTTCTTCGGGCCTGCAAGAATAAAATTTGCAAATGAGATTTTGCAACCTTTAATTAATTTATTTTTTAAAATTTTGTTTCTCCAGAGAACTGTAACAGAGAACATAGCTTTGACATGCAATAAGCACGAGAACACTGATTTCATAAAATCCCCACCCATTTGTCTCCGCTTTTTTAAAGAATTAAAGTCCTTCAGTCATCCAATGAAATGACATAGGCTTAACGGATGTGCCAAGCAGGTGGGGCCAGGAAAAAATGGAACTTGATGGCACTTGAATTCATTTTAACACCGTGTCCAACATCAGTTACATGTCCTTAATTCCCAACTTCTGCTATATTTAAAAAAATTACAACTCAGAGGAAAAGTTTGGAAGGTCTGGTAGAATTCTCCCAAGAATTTTGGGGAACTGAGTCCTTTAGATGCCCAAATCTACCTTATAGATTTTATTCACTTATTTAACTTATGGCATCTACAGAGGTCATGCCATCACTGATATACAAAGTAATAAAACACATTGTATGTGCAGACACAAATACAAATTTCAATAAAGCATTGGCAAATATGTGTGTATGTCTGTGTGTGTGTGTGTATACATACATGCAACAAAATTTCATTTTAATGTATGCCGATTAGTGTACATTCAAAGTGACAATAAAGTTATTTCAATAAGTCTAAGTCACCACTGGAAGTTTTTAAGAAGACTGGAATGGTAGGATCTCCTGCTTGTGCAGTGAGTTGGACTAGAAGACCTCCAAAATCCCTTCCAACTCTGTTATTCTTTTATTCCATTAATTTAATTTAATTGGCTTGTCCGATGCCCATTCTCATTTGTTCAGCTTTCTTCCAACAAATCTTTGAGAGCTGAGTCAATTAACAAGTGCATCAAATGAAAATGAAGGAAAAACAAAGCAATCGGCTTTTTTTCCAAACTTGATAATGCCTCCGGGGAGAGAAAGGGTGGTGGATTAATGATATCATGAATTCCAGCAATTGTTGCTGTGTGCAGCAAATTTCTGCTCTAAACATGCAAAAATGTTTTCCCCTGAGTTTAGGAAAGAAGAGTGTGCATCTAACAAAACACAATGCCTGAACCTCTATTGGAAATGTAATGATCAGATGCTGCACATTTCTCCATATCCAGGGTTTGAATTGGTTGAATGTACAAATTAAGCAAGCCTGGCTTCTTTCATGCCAAACTTCAGGGGGGAAAACATTGTTCTCACTCTTACTTACTAGAATATTTCCAAGTATTTCCAAAATTTCAGGGAAAATTCAAGAGGTTAGAGTGTTGTTGAGAAGGAAGTGAGAGAAGAAAGTATATGATCCTCATCTTTGATTTACTGTACCATTATCCGGTTCTTGTTACCGCGAGAATAACTGGACTGGAAGAAGTGAAAATTGGCATCACGTTTGGAGATCAAACCAATACAAAATTGACTTACAAGATGTTGAAATTCTAGAAAGAGTGCAGAGAAGAGCAACAGAGATGATTAAGGGACTGGAGGGCAAAGCATGAAGAAAGGATGCAGGAATTGGGTATGTCTACTTTAGTGAAAAGAAGGACTAGGGATGACATGATAACAGTCTTCCAATATTTGAAGTCCTGCCACAGAGAGGAGGGGGTTTAGCAGTTCTCCAAAGCACTTGAGGACAGAACAAGAAGTGATGGGTGGAATATCATTAAAGAGAGATCCAACCTAGGATTAAGGAAAAACATCCTGACAATAAAGAAGTATTAATCAATGGAATGGCTTGCATCAGGAAATTATCGGTACTTCATCACTAGAGATTTTTAACAGAGGGATAGAATCAAGATCCCGTGAAGTGTTAGTAGTACCACTTCAGCATACTTGGAATACTGCATTCAGTTTGGTCACCAGGATGTAAAAAAGATGTTGAGACTCTAGAAAGAGAGCAGAGAAGAGCAACCAGGAGGTTTAGGGGACTGGAGGCTAAAACATATGAACACCAACATATGGTTGGTGCCAAGAACTGGGTATATTTAGTAAAGGGTATATTTAGGGTATATTTAGAAAAGAAGGACTAGGGGTGACATGATAGCTGTTGTGAATCAATAAAAGTTACTAGCATAAATGCAAATCAGGGTTTGGAAACCTGCACACCTGATTGGTCCTTATACAACAACTAGGGATTGGTCCATAACTAGTCCCTGATTGGCCACTATTTTGACACTTCTCATTGGTTATAAGTTTGAACTTGTTGCACATGTCATTGGTTAATAAGGTAGCAGCTAACCCTATAAAAGGGTTGCTGTTGCCCATAGCCTTGCTCTGTTCTGTTCTATTTACTATTATTAAAGAGTTGAAGTCACTGGTCAGATGTCTGGTCTCCATTATTCTCCAAACTTAACACTGGCGACGAAGGTGGGATGCGGAGACCGAAGAGCTGACTGAGTTACAGAGCAACCAACAGAGCACGTGGTCGAACACGCACCATCAACGGCAACATGGCCAGCGGTGCCGTACCACCCGCTCCATTCAACCCAGAAACTGAAGACTGGGAATCGTACATGGATAGGTTCCAGATGTTTCTGGAGACCAACAATTTGAAAGATGCAACAACTGGCAAAAAGAGCTATCTTTCTAACTCACTGCGGGCCTACCGTGTTTAAAATGGCAAAATCACTTGCCAAGCCAGCCGAAGTAAAAGAGATGGACTGGGACGTCCTCGAGCCTTTACTACGGGCTCACTACGCGCCCACCGTGCCAACCGTAGTCAGAAGACATGAATATTACCAGAGGGACCAACGGAAGGGCGAAAGCCTTGCCAATTACATCGCGGACCTCCGAAACCTGGGAGGCCTCTGCGGATTCTCCGACTTAGAAAAAGCCCTCCGGGACCGCCTGGTTCTGGGCCTAGAAGACGGCACGATCCAGAGCAAAATTATGGCTAAGGGGACATCAGCCTCACCGATGCCCTTAAAGCCACGGCAGCGGAGGCGACAAAGAAGTCGGCAGCCCGAATGCGCCGCACCAACGCACCCGCTCACGTCAACTCGCCAAAGATACCTCGCCTCGCCCAGAGACACCCGGTATCGACTCACCACGAAGACCTAGAATCCCCATCAGAAAGCGATGAGGAAGAGGTCAACCGACTCGAACGGAGCGAGACCAGTTCACGCAACCCTCATCCCGACCGTGTGCAGGATGTGGGCGAATCACCCACGATCCAGCTGCAAATTCCTCGGCGCACTCTGCCGCATTTGTGGGAAACGAGGTCACATCGCAAGGTCTGCAGAAGCAAAAAAAACTCCAAACCCGACAGGCCGAATGCCAATCTTCCGGTTCTTCGGCACACACACGAGAAAAACTGAACCACCAATGGGGATACCTCCTGGACAGCCAAGGAATCCATCCCACCGAAGACAAATTAAGGGCGATTAAAAAGGCCCCCACTCCAAGGAACAAGGCAGACTTACAGGCGTTCCTTGGACTTATCAATTTCTATAATGTCTTTTTACCCCACAAAGCAACGGTAGCTGAACCGTTGCATAGACTATTAGACAAAAAGCAACGTGGGTTTGGGGACAACGGGAACAATATGCTTTCCAACAAGTGAAGAAATTGCTAACTTCTGATTCTGTACTTATGCAGTACAACGAGACTCTTCCGCTCACTATCACGTGTGACGATCACCTTTTGGGGTTGGGGCAATTCTGGCCCACGTATTACCAAATGGAGCGGAAGCCCCCATCGCGTTTTTTCGCGAACCTTAGCTAAAGCTGAAAGAAATTATAGTCAGCTGGACAAAGAAGCTTTAGCTATTGTGGCGCAGTTAAAGATTTCATGAATATGTTTATGGCCGTGCATTTACGATAATTACTGATCATAAACCACTACTGGGGATCATGCGGGTAATAAACCAACCCAGTATATATTGTCCCCAGAATGACCCGTTGGTCTGAATTCTTGGCGCCTACAACTACACCTTGCAACATCGCCGGGAAATCAATTCCACGCTGATGCATTGAGCAGAACGCCGCCCCAGACTCTGTTGTAGATCCAGCCCCAACCATCTCAACACTACAGATCAAAGCTCTACATGTACCACCATTGACGGCTAGAGACATTGCCTTTGAAACAAAACGTGACCCAGTTCTGCAACACATCCTACGCTGGGTTGAACGGGGTGGCGACAGACCAAATACCACCGGAATGGGCGCCCTTCAAAGCCCGCCAAACCGAACTGTTTTCCCAAAAAGGCTGTATCTTGTGGGGCGATCGAGTCATAATCCCTGGCAAATTGCAACAAACTGTTTTGGCGGTATTGCATGAAGGACATCCGGGTATCGTGCGGATGAAAGCACTCGCACGCAGCTACGCTTGGTGGCGGGAATCGACAAAAGAATCGAGGCCTGGGTCGCTACTTGTCAACGTTGCCAGGGCGCCAACAACGCCCGCCTAAAGCAAGCCCAACCGAATGGGAAACTCCGAGGGGACCTTGGTCCCGTATTCATATTGACTTTCGCGGGACCTACCAAAGGACACACTTTCCTTATTACTGTCGACGCCTATTCAAATTGGCTCGAGATCCATCGAATGAACACAACTACAACGGACTCAGTTATCAATAAATTAAACAGACTATTTGCCACACACGGGTTTCCGGACGTATTGGTCTCGGACAACGGCCCACAGTTTACTGCATTACCCTTTGAACAATATCTTGCTGATCGGGGCATCCGCCATGCGCTAACCTCGCCGCGCACCCTGCGGCGAATGGACGTGCAGAACGCATGGTACAATTTGTAAAAAGACCCTTCACAAAATGGAATTTGGCAACATCGACGAGAAAATCAATCGAATTCTCTTGTTGCAGCACATCACGCCCCACAGCGTGACCAACAAAACACCCGCTGAACTTTTATGGGGCGGAAACTGCGATCGCACCTTGACCGGCTCCATCCCGCATTCGCACTGGAAAAGCCCTTCGGCTCCAGCAGCAAATGCCGGGAATTTCAGGTAGAGCGATTTAATCTTTGCCAAAAACTTTTCTGGCGACCCGTTATGGATACCCGCAACTGTTACCCACCTTACGGGCCTAGATCGTACCGCCTGCTAACAGGCGATGGGAGGGTGTGGAAACACCACATAGACCAACTCCGATCGAGATTACCACCCAGCGCCCATGACTCCCGGGTTCACAAACTCAAGGGGGGGAAATATCGAGGAAATTGACTTTGATATGACAAATAGCAGGCCAACGGAAACCCTACGGCCCAGCGAAACACCGGAACTTGAGCGGGGGGAATTGACTTTTCAGGGAACTTTAATACGGAAACCGAACTGCAAAACCCGAAGAAACACGGAGTAGCGGAGACAACCACAGTGAAAACAGCACGGAATCACCGTGCAGCGAAACAGACTCTAATAAAGATCATCCAAACGCTCCACCGAACGGACCTTAGACCAAAACCGGTGGAGCCCGAAATCATCCAGACCGACCAAACGGCCTGTCTATCTTGAGGATTTTATTACAGCTCCCCTCAAACGGAACCCAAGGGGGAGGGGTGTTGTGAATCAATAAAAGTTACTAGCATAAATGCAAATCAGGGTTTGGAAACCTGCACACCTGATTGGTCCTTATACAACAACTAGGGATTGGTCCATAACTAGTCCCTGATTGGCCACTATTTTGACACTTCTCATTGGTTATAAGTTTGAACTTATTGCACATGTCATTGGTTAACAAGGTAGCAGATAACCCTATAAAAGGGTTGTTGTTGCCCATAGCCTTGCTCTGTTCTGTTCTATTTACTATTATTAAAGAGTTGAAGTCACTGGTCAGATGTCTGGTCTCCATTATTCTCCAAACTTAACAATAGCAGTATTCCAATATCTCAGGGGTTGCCACAAAAAAGAGAGAGTCAAGCTATTCAAGCCCCAGAAGGCAGGACAAGAAACAATGGAAGGATACTAATCAAGGAGAGAAGCAACCTGGAATTAAGGAGAAATGTCCTAAAAGTGAGAACAATTAACCAGTGGAACAAATTGCCTTCAGAAGTTGTGAATGCTTCAACACTGGAATTTTTTAAAAAGAGACTGGACAGCCATTTATCCAGAATGGTATGGGATCTCCTGCTTGAGGAGGGGGTTGGTCTAAAAGCCCTCCAAGCTCTTATTCTGTTATATTCAGGCACCACCAATTCATGCATCAAAAGGAAAGGCTCAGAAAACAGCTCTCTGATACTAAAAATGAAAGAATCCAGGCCAATGTTAAGTAGTGAAAGCTTGCGTGCTTGAGAACTTACAGCTGAGGGTTGAAGAGATGCAAGTGGTAAGTAGTTCTGTTTTCCCGAGCACAAGAATACATAACGATGGACAATTTTCTGGAGAAATGGAGAAGATTAAATCCTAGGAAGGAAAGGAAGAATGTATTGACAGCAAAGATGGGAATTGTTAAAATGTGAGCCTTTTTTGTTTCATGCATTTATTTAGCACTACTTCTAACCCCTCCCAATCCCACGGGACATAAAAGAGAAAACAAGTAAAACAGAACAATGACAAAACCCCAAAACAAGTAATCACATAAAAGCAAAAAAAAATGAGTCTGAAATAAAAGCCAAGATAGGCACCCACTGTCAGGCAGATGTGACCGCAGGCACACTGAAATAAAGCAGGTTTTTTTCCTGTTTCTGGAACTGAAACAAGGAGGAGCTGCATGTAATTACTTTATGCTTACCGCATAAAGCTGAACACTGAGTAATTTCAAGAGACACAAGCTGGATGCCAGATGGACTACAGATTTGGAGGTTGGGACTGAGGGCCGTGGACTCTAAGAGCAACTGTAGAACATAGAATAACAGAATTGGAAGGGAACTTGGAGGTCTTCTAGCCCAACCCCTGCTGAAGCAGGAGATCTTATTCCCTTCTGTGTTAACAGCTGTCCAGTCCCTTCTTGAAAATTTCCAGTGATGGAGCATCTATAACTGTTGGAGGGAAACTGTCCCACTGATGAATTGTTCTCATGGTCAGGAAATTTCCCCTTAGATCTAGATTAGATCTCTCTTTCATGATCTTCCACCCTATGCTTCTTGTCCTGCTCTCAAGTGCTATGGAGAATAGGTTGACCCCATTCCTCTCTGTGATGGCCCCTTAAAATGTTAGAAGACTGCCATTATATCACTCCTAGTCCTTCTCTCTGTTTGACTTGACATATCCAGTCCCTTAACTGTTCATCATATAATTTAGCCTTCTTTATCATCATTGCTGCTTTTCTCTCTACTCTTTCTAGGGTCTCAACATCTTTCTATATCATGGTGACCAGATTTATTTATTCGAATAGGGCAGGACTAAATAGCAATAGCGCTTAGACTTATATACAGCTTCACAGTGCTTTACAGCCATCTCTAAGTGGTTTACAGAGTCAGCCTCTTGCCCCCAACAATCTGGGTCCTCATTTTACCCACCTCAGAAGGATGGAAGGCTGAGTCAACCTGGAGCCTGGTGAGATTCAAACTGCCAAATTGCAGGCAGCCGACAGGCAGCAGAAGTAGCCTGCAGTACTGCATTCTAACCACTGCGCCACCACAGCTCTTAAACATTTTACAATGCCTTGATAAGGCCACACTTGGAATACCGCATCCAGTTTTGGTCACCACAATGTAAAAAAAACCACTGGTGCTCTAAAATTTAAATCCTTTTAAATGCACATTTTACAATGATTTATTGCCTTCCTAAAGAGGATAGGGGAAACCAAACAGTAAAGGCGATAAAAAAAAATGCATTTCATTTTAAGTGGCATAACTATTGAAAGGAAAGCCAGTTTCAAGTATTAACTAAAGATACTGGACCAGAAGTAGGGAAGCTGTGAGTTCTAGCTCCTCCTTGTTGGAGGAACCTTGAAGCAGCCAGCATCAAACTGCTGATTGTGGGTAGAATTAGCCTGCAATACTGCGTTCTAACCTCTGCACCACCAGGAAGGAGAATGAGACAGGGAAGAAGGAAGGAAGGAAGGAAGGAAGGAATAGCACTTATACACCGCTTCATGTGGCTTTTCCAGCCCTCTCTAAGCAGTTTACAGAGTCAACCTATTGCCCCCAACAATCTGGGTCCTCATTTTACTGACCTCGAAAGGATGGAAGTCTGAGTCAACCTTGAGCCGATCAGGATTGAACTGCTGGCAGTGAGCAGAGTTTGCCTGCAATGCTCCATTCTAACCATTGTAAAGATAAAGGGTGACTGGTCATTTCAGCCAATAGTCAGCAAACAGACCTTCCCACACTTTGGGCATGATTATAAGCAGATTACAGACTTGGAGAAAGATTGATGTTTCAGAAGAGAAAGAAGGAGAACGAAGGAGAGAGAACAGTTAATGAGGATGGACAAGGAGAGAAAGAGATACTGGGATGCTCCTGGAAGACTGTGAGTTGTTACAAAAGATTGGTCCAGATAGTGAAACTTGTGTGGAAGAAGCATCAAGCGATTGAGTGCAACCCAACAGCACCTAAGTAATTAACCAGTTACCATTGTAGGCTGACTAGCTTCCAAAGATTTATTGGAAACATATATGGTAAGTACCGCATTCAAGCAAAGCCTGTTCCAGAACAATGCCTGTTAACAATCAATCCAGAATCTTGTTTGAAAACAAGCAGCAGTTGGATTTTCATAGGCAATTCCTGCTAAGCTGCCTATTAGATCCCAAAGGTGCTTTTTCAAGAAGCCATTGGACTTTCTGGTTTTTCTTTCAAGACATTTCACTTCTCATCCAAGAAGCTTCTTCAGCTCTGATCTTCAGCTTTGATCAGAACCCTACACCACTTCAAACAAATGGTTATCCAACCTCTTCTTAAAAACCTCCAGTGTTGGAGCATTCACAACTTCTGGAGGCAAGTTGTTCCACTGATTAATTGTTCTTACTGTTAGGAAATTTCTCCTTGGTTCTAAGTTGCTTCTCTCCTTGATTAGTTTCCATTCATTGTTTCTTGTCTTGCTTTCTGGTGCTTTGGAAAATAAGTTAACACTGGACAATTGTCCCCATTAGTGCTACGAACACTGAAATCTTTGACCAAGGTCCTAATGCTTTTCTGTCTGTGTCTCTCTTTCTCTGTTCTCTGTCTCTCTCTGACTCCGTCTCTCTCTCTCTCTGTCTCTCTCTCTGTCCCACTCTCTCTGTCTCTCTGCATATTTCTCTCTCTCTCTCTGACTCTCTGTGTGTGTCCCCCTCTCTCTGTCTCTCTACCTCTCTGTCTCTGTCCCTCTCTCTCTGTCTCTCTCTGTCTGTCTCTGTCTCTCTCTCTGTGTGTATGTCCCTCTCTCTCTCTCTCTGTCTCTCTATGTCCCCCTCTGTCTCTCTCTGTGTGCGTGTCTGTCTGTCTGTCTCTGTCTCTCTCCCCCCCTCTGTCTCTCTCTCTGTCCCTCTCTCTGCCTCTGCCTCTCCCTGTCTCTCTCTTGTCTGTCTGTCTGTCTCTCTCTCTCCCTTCCTCTCTCTCCCTCTCTCCCCAGAGTTACCTGATAGCGGAGATGAGAGGCGTAATAATTTAAATAATTAAATAAGGAAGAAAAGGAACTTTGCTCCAGCCATCTGAAAGCAGCTGCTAGTCAAAAAGTGAAGTTGTACTGAATCAGATCAACTGAAGATCTGTTCCAGTTTAAAGCTTCTTTGTAATATTTATTTTACAGGCCATGAAACACGGAGAAGGAAAAGAACCGTAACCTTGGGAATAATAATTTTGTGGACCATATGAGTTTATCCATTAACCGTGGAAAAGTTCTTTTTATTTTCTGCATGCTCATAAATGTCTTTGGGCTGAATTTACAGTAGGGAATTATTGAAAAAGTGATTTTCGAGAGAATAATTTACAAAGAATGGTTTATAGGTCGCCTCTTCACCCTATAATGGACAGTTAGCAGAGTGTGGGAATTCCGAAGGGTATAATTACACTGTATTGCCTTTGCTTCATATATTGAAGAGGCAGTTCATTAGACAATAAAAGACAAATTGAAAGAAGAGAAAGACAAGAATGTGTAAGAAATAAAAAAAAGAGTGAAAGCTAATCACCTGGAGGACTAAGAATTGCCACAGACAAAAGGAGGTGCATTTTTTTAAATCAACCATAAAACTCTTTGTTGCTCACCATTAACTCTAGACAGTCACTGGGCTGCTTCTCATGAAATGCTTAAATGAAATTCAAGGGTGAAAAAAGGAAGGTTCTACATTTAGGCAAGAAAAATCAAATGCACAGGTACAGTATAGGTGGCACCTTGCTCAACAGTGAGAGAGGGATCTTGGAGTCCTAATGGACAACCATTCAAATATGAGTCAGCCATGTGCAGCAGCTGCTTAAAAAAAGCCAACACAGTTCTAGGCTACATAAATAGAGGGATAGAATCAAGATCAGATCAAGTGAATTGTTAATACCACTTTATAAGGCCTTGGTAAGGCTACACTTGAAATCCTGCATTCAGTCTTCGTCACCACAATGTAAAAAAGATGTTGAGACTCTAGAAGGAGTGCAGAGAAGAGCAACCAGGATGATTAAGAGACTGGAGGCTAAAACATATGAAGAACGGTTGGTGCCAAGAATTGGGTATATTTAGTTTAATGAAAAGAAGGGCTAGGAGAGACATGAGAGCAGTGCTCCAATATGTCAGGGGCTGCCCCAAAGAAGAGGGAGTCAAGCTATTCTCCAAAGCACCTGAGGATAGGAGAAGAAGCAATGGGTGGAAACTAATCAAGGAGAGAAGCAACTTAGAACTAAGGAGAAATTTCCTAACAGTGAGAACAATTAACCAGGAACAACTTGCCTCCAGAAGTTGTGAATGCTCCAACACTGGAAGTTTTTAAGAAGAGGTTGGATAACCATTTGTCTGAAGTGGTGTAGGGTTTCCTGCCTAGGCAGGGGGTTGGACTAGAAGACCTCCAAGGTCCCTTACATCTCTGCTTTTCTATTCTATTCTATTCTATTCTATTCTATTCTATTCTATTCTATTCTATTCTATTCTATTCTACTCTATTGTTTGGAGCATGTTATTGTATGATACACTGTGTGTCTGTGGAAGTGAGTTGTGGCTATTTAAAAGTAAGGGATGTCACTGATGGCTCATCAGCTGACGCATTCTTCTGAGAAATTGTCCAATCTGATTTTACAATCTGAGCAGGAGACAGGAAGGATATTGTTAGTGCTAACAAACACAGTGTATTTGGAGCTTCTGAGAAAACCACAGAAGCTAAATATCGAATTGTGTGAGATCTGCTTTACTCCACGTAGGCCAGGAGTTGATCTTGAAAGAAGGAATAAAAAACAGAGCAAATGGCTTTACTGAGTACTCATTCTGAAAACAGATAGCTTGTTTTTGTTTTTAATGTCCAAACATTGATTTAGCCAAGGGGGTTTAAATTACAACTAGGAATCTGACTGTGGAAAGTTCTGAACAAAGTTGCTGAACTTTTGAGAAGAATGGAAATGCTGCACTAGAATAGCTGATGCTTTGATCCTCTTCAAGCAAACAGACCTACTTTGATAAAATGAGTAATTTGAGAACTGTGGTAAATCTTGTGGACAATGACCAGGATCTGCCAAGATCAGCATCACAGAAGCTCACTTTCACTGACTTTGTGAATCGCTTTCAGCCTTCTGTACCTCACAGGGGTTGTAACGGAATAACAGAGTTGGAAGGGACCTTGGAGGTCTTCTAGTCCAGCCCCCCTGCTCAAGTGGGAGAGGGAGACCCTATGCCATTCCACACAAGTGCTGTCCAGTCTCTCCTTAAAAGCCTCCATTGATGGAGCATCCACAACTTCTGGAGTCAGGTTGTTCCACAGTTTAATTGTTCTAGATGTCAGGAAGTATCTTCTTAGTTCTAGGTTGCTTCTCTCCTTGATTGGTTTCCATCCGTTGCTTCTTGTCTTGCCTTCAGGTGCTTTGGAAAGTAGGTTGGTTGACCCTCTCAAATATTGGAAGGCTGCTATTATGGTCCCCCCCTAGTTCTTCTTTTCATTAAACTAGAGATACCCAATTCCTGCAACCCTTTCTCATAAGTTTTAGTCTGCAGGCCTATAAGCAACTTAGTTGCTCTTCGCTGCACTTGTTCCAAAGTCTCAACAACTTTTTTATAATGTGATGACCAAAACTGGATGCAGTAGTCTAAATGCTTTCTGTCTGCCTGTCTGTCATCTATCTATCTATCTATCTATCTATCTATCTATCTATCTATCTATCTATCTATCTATCTATCTATCTATCTATCTATCTATCTATCTATCTATCTGTCTATCTCCATCTATCCATCCATTCATCCATCCATCTATCTATCTATCTATCTATCTATCTATCTATCTATCTATCTATCTATCTATCTATCTATCTATCTATCTATCTGTCTGTCTGTCTCTATCCATCCATTCATCCATCTGTCTATCTATCTATCTATCTATCTATCTATCTATCTATCTATCTATCTATCTATCATCTATCGTTTTCTTTATCATGTCTGTCTGTCTGTCTGTCTCCATCCCACTCCCTCTCCCTCCCTCCCTCCCCCCCTCTGTTTATGCTAAAATAGAAGGAAGTGCTGGATATGCTATTTTGGCTCCTGGGGGGGAAAAAAAGACAGGGATTTAACAACTGAATGTATCAATTGACCTCAGCCAGAATAAAAATAGCTGTTAGTCATATTCAGATGACCCTTCTCTTTCATGCAGATATGATGCAAAAGGATGTTATTGCTTAAAAATCTCTGCAGCAGATTGAAATCCTGAGCTCACATGGGCTGGAGGATTCCTACTAGAGCTTTGTAAATGTAGAAAGGAGAAATAGCCTTGGTGTTTTGGGAAAGATCTTCTGTAAACTTCCAGACACAGTCCTTTAAAAAAAACCTTGTTTATTTACAGACAAGTGTAAATAAACAAGGGATTTTTTTTAAGGACTGTGTCTGTTTACATATATTTGGGATGTGTTAAATCAAATCAGTGCCCCAAAGTCCAGGATAAAGCTAATATTGAAATTAATGGGAACAGTAAGTTATGACAGAGTGAAATTTTATTGCTATTGTAGCTGAGCTCAAAAATCCCTGGAAAGGTACGTTAGATCTGAGGTATCACTCAAGACTGAGGCAATTTATAAATAAAATGTAATTTACAAATTCACAAGGATGTGTTAGTTCAATCAACGTGCCTCTTACACACTTGACTCCAGTCCTTCTTTAAAATGTTGCTCCCATCAAAAAAAATTCCCAAGTGACAGTCTGGCCTGTTAGTAGTATATATATATATATATATATTAATGTTTTGTATACTCATGGATGACTTCAGAGACTGTCAAATGTCCACCCTAATATTTAAGTTCCTTGGACTTTCTTATATTTATATAGGAGATGGTCTCTAACTGCTTGAGGCAGTAATCATCCTTATCCATATTTTATCTTCAGAATTTATCTTGGCAATATTTTGGAAAGTGGATTCCTCTGAAGAATTGGGATTATCCAGATCTATTTGTTGTATGTGGGCTGAGTGAAGATTTGATCATGAATCATTCAATGGCCATCCAACATTTTTAACTTTAAAACAACACCGTTTCCTCAATTGTCATCCCTTCTTCAGCCTCCCAAAGTAATTCTTTAATTACAGCTAGACCTTGAATTACAACAGTTCATTTAGTGTCCATTCAAAGTTACAACACTGAAAAAAGTGACTTATGACTGTTTTGTGACCATTGCAGCATTCCCCATGGTCACATGATCAATACCTTCAATTTTATTGTTTTATCAATGTTTAAAATGCTTGAAATGGTATAACCAGATGGATGGACGACTAACCATGTGCGAAAATGATACAGACGGGTTAGAGAGTGAGGAATCCATCCTTCAATTCTTGAAGTCTGGATTTGGCAATCCATTTTTCTTGTGAACCTTAGACTTTTAAGGTTTCCCCCCCAGCCTTCTGTCTTCTGTCTTCTGTCTTCTGTCTTCTGTCTTCTTCTTCTTCTTCTTCTTCTTCTTCTTCTTCTTCTTCTTCTTCTTCTTCTTCTTCTTCTTCTTCTTCTTCTTCTTCTTCTTCTTCTTCTTCTTCTTCTTCTTCTTCTTCTTCTTCTTCTTCTTCTTCTTCTTCTTCTTCTTCTTCTCCTCCTCCTCCTCCTCCTCCTCCTCCTCCTCCTCCTCCTCCTCCTCCTCCTCCTCCTCCTCCTCCTCCTTCTCTTTCCCCTCCTCCTCCTTCTCATCCTCCTCCTCCTTCTTCCTTCCTCCTCCTCCCTCCTCCCTCCTCTAAATAGAAATAGATAGATGATAGATAGATAATAGATAGATAGACATACAGACAGACAGACTATATTATAATATACACAGTGGTGGGATTCATTTTTTTTTACTACTGGTTCTGTGGGCGTAGCTTGGTGGGCATGGCAGAGGAAGGTTACTGCAAAATCCCCATTCCCTCCCCACCCCACTAACCTGCTTTCCAGCTCCGTTCTCCTGTGCAAGGCAACCAAAGAAGACCCAGCCGAATAGCTGGGACAGAATGGGAGGCAGAGAAGAGATAGGAGTGGGGCTAGAGGTGATATTGGCCAGTTCTCCGAACTACTCAAAATTTCTGCTACCAGTTCTCCAGAATGTGTTCAGAACTTGCTGAATACTACCTCTGAATATACACAAATATTATACACTAATAAATAACAAATATTCCCCACTATCCTGTCCAAGCTGAAGAAAGTTCTTGGATGAGAAGCGAAACGTCTTCAAAGAAAAAACAAGAAAAGTCCAGTTGCCCCTTGAAAAGACATTTTTGGGACGATTATACACTAAAGGAATACTTGGTTTCCACACTTTATAGTTTGAAATGGGAAATATAGAGAACATTGCTCACCGGATGTCATTTTTAATGTGCTTTTCAGCCAAGGGATTAGATCATCCAAATGGCTACACAGTTATTAAACAGCCATAGTGAGTTGAGTAACTGGATATAGTACTTAAGAGTATCATCTAACTCCTGGGCTGTCGTGCAGAAATCCATCCTGTGTTTCCTCCTGTTAATTATTGTCTCTTTAATAGTAAACTGGCAAGATGAAGAACCATCAGTTCAAAACATGGAGGGGACATTTTCTGCTCATCATCAGGAAATATCCTGCTGTGATATGATCTTTCTCCCAAGGTGGAGAAAGATCTTATGAAGTTCTTCAAAGACCAGATGTTTCACCAAGAAGAGAATAGAATTCTTTATTGGCCAAGTGTGATTGGACCCCTAAGGAATTTGTCTTTGGTGCATATGCTCTCAGTGTACCTAAAAAAATACCTATTATTTATTTGATTTGATTTGTCAATCGCTTACAAGATAATAGGCATAAGTATAAATATGAGTAAGAATACAGGAAATAGGTACGAATAAATGGGGACAATAGGACAGGGAAAGTAGGCATGATGGTACACTTATGCATGCCCCTTACAGACCTCTTAGGAATGGGGTGAGGTCAATAGTGGATAGTTTGAGGTTAAAGGATTGGGGGTTTGAGCATATAACAGCAGAGTCAGGTAGTGCATACCAGGCATTGACCACTCTGTTGCTGAAGTCGTACTTTCTGCAATCAAGTTTGGAGCGGTTTACATTGAGTTTGTATCTGTTGTGTGCTCTTGTATTGTTGCGACTGAAGCTGAAGTAGTCATTGCCTGGTAGGACATTGTTTATTTATTTATTTATTTATTTGATTTGATTTGCCAATTGTTTACAAGATAATAAGTATAAGTGTATACATAGTTGTGAATACATGAAATGGGTACATATAAGAAAAATAAAAGAATAAGAGAAACAATAGGACAGGGACGGTAGGCACGATGGTGCGCTTATGCACGCCCCTTACAGACCTCTTAGGAAAGGGGTGAGGTCAATAGTAGACAGTCTAAGGTTAAAGTTTTTGGGGTTTGGGGAAGAAACTACAGAGTCGGGTAGAGTATTCCAGACATTGACCACTCTATTGCTGATTTCCTGCAATCAAGTTTGGTGCGGTTAACTTTGAGTTTGTATCTATTGTGTGCTCTTGTGTTGTTATGGTTGAAGCTGAAGTATTCATTGACAGGTAGGACATTGCAATGTATGATTTTATATACCATGCTTAAGTCAGACCGAAGATGGCATAATTCAAGGTTTTCTAGTTCTAGAATTTCAAGTCTGGTGGCATAAGGTATTCTACAACGAGTAGAGGAGTGGAGAACTCTTCTTGTGAAATATTTCTGGACTTTCTCAATTGTGCTAATATCAGATACGTAATGTGGGTTCCAGACTGATGAACTGTATTCGGTATTGGTCTAGCAAATGTTTTGTATGCTCTGGTTAGTAGTGTGATATTACCAGAGAAAAAGCTACGTAGGATTAGGTTAACAACTCTTAATGCCTTTTTGGCTATGTAGTTGCAGTGGGCTCTAGCACTTAGATCATTAGAGGTGAGTATTCCAAGGTCCTTTACAGAGCTTGGGTCATCAACAAGATCTTGACTATTCAGCTTGTATTTTATTTTCTGATTTTTTTTGCAAATATGTAAGACAGAGCATTTATTTGTTGAGATTTGAAGTTGCCATTTGTTTGACCATTCTGATACATAGTCAAGATCTTTTTGTAGGGTAGCAGTATTGTCTGTGGTATTGAACAGCTTTACATCATCAGCGAAGAGAACGCAATTGCTCTTAATATGATCACAGAGGTCATTTATGTAGAGTATGAAGAGAGTTGGTCCTAGAACACTGCCTTGGGGGACACCACTATTGACAGGTACTGGATTTGATAGGACGCTCCCAATTTTGACCATTTGTTGTCTGTTTGCCAGGAATGCTTCTATCCAGTTATTCAGTTGTCCAGAGATACCATAGGATTTTATTTTTAGGAGTAGTTTGTCGTGTAGTTTGGACACGATCAAGGCCGACCTAGAGATCGCGAAGGCAGACCCGACATACATGGCAGACAGAGAGGCGTGGAAGCAATACTCAAGGACATTAGCGGACCTCGCCAGAGCGCGAGACAAACGCTGAAGAAAAAGAAGAAGAAGAAGAAGAAGAAGAAGAGTAGTTTGTCGTGTACCACTGAATCAAAGGCTTTACAGAAGTCTATGTAGATTGCGTCTATTGCTTTGCCCTGGTTGAGTTGTGTCGTCCATATGTTTTTGCAGTGTAAGAGTTGCAGATTACAGGATAGTTTTTTTCTGAAACCAAATTGTTTATTGGAGAGTAGGTTATTTGTCTCTAAGTGGAGGATGATGGATTGGTTAATAATTGATTCCATGACTTTACAGGTGACGCAGCATAAGGAGATTGGCCTGTAATTTTCAACTAGGCTTGGGTCTCCCTTTTTGAAGATGGGGATGACTGTGGCTTGTGACCATAGGTTAGGCAAGGAGCTGGTCCTGAAAGATTTTTCAAAGATTATGCTTAGAGGTTTGGCTATGGCAGTGGATAGCTTTTTTAAGAAGTAGGCACATATTCCATCCGGTCCAATAGATAGGGATGGTTTTAGATTGCGTAGTGCTTTTTCAACATTGTCTTCTGTGAAATCGATATGTATTAGATCATTGTTGTTATCTGTGGTACGGCTAGAAAATACTGGGCATGATCCATTGCTGTTTACAAATACTGAGCCGAAGAATGTGTTAAAGATGTTGGCTTTAATGGTGTCTTCGTTGCAGTCTTTACCATCAGGTCCTATCATGGGAGGGATGGACCTTGAGTCTTTTAGTTTGTTGTTTACAAAATTGTAAAAAGCACGGGTGGAATTGGTGCTTAGAAGGTTTTCCTCTTGTTTAATGTGATAATTGGTGCATTCGGTCTTTATCTGGTGGCATAAATTTTTGTATCGGTTTTTGAAATTGGTAACGTGACCAGATTTGTTTTTCCGCCAGAGTGATCTCTTTTTGGATTGAAGTTTCCTTATTGTTATGGGTAATCTGCTTTTTGTTTTGTTTTGGGAGTTGTTGTTGGTACATATAGTTTGATGACTCTTTTGACTTCAAGTAAAAATATGTTGTAATGGTCTTCAACAGTATTGCATCCAGTGAATAGAGATTGCCAATCAAGGGATGAGAGATCGTTGTCTATAAGATCATAGTTGCCTTTTTGAAGTTACAATTGGGGATTACATCATTGTGGTGATTTTTGTGTGGACGTATGTTGAGACAAAAGTCAATCATATTGTGGTCACTACTGGAAAAGGGTTCTTTAGTTTGTATTCCGTAAATTAAATTCAAACTATTGCAGAAGATGAGATCGAGGCAGTTGTTTAGTCTAGTGTTGTTGGTTACTAGTTGTTCCAGTCCCAGATTTGTAGTAGCATTGTAGAAGGTTGAGTGTATGATTTCAGTTGTACAATCATTTAGGGTCCAGTCAATATGAGGTAGATTGAAATCTCCAAGAAAGATAAAAGGGTATGGGCAGGATGCAGCCCATGTTAGTAATGTATTTAGCTTGTTTACATGTTTGATGTCATAATCAGGTGCTCTGTAACATAGTAAGAATCGAATTGTGATATTTAAGGATAGTTCACAGATGATGGTCTCAGGGAGAGCAAGCTCCTGGGTAACTTGGATATTTTTTAGATGTAAGGATTTTTTATAGAAGATAGCAACACCACCTCCTCGACGATTTTCACGATCTGATCGGTAAACATGATAGTCTCTTACTGTGGTAATGGAGTCGGGGAGAGATGCATTGAGCCATGTTTCACAGACAAATATAATGTCGAAGTTAGCCATATTTAGTAGGATGAGAAATTCAGGTATTTTATTCACGAGGCTTCTTGCATTGAGTAGTTTGCATTTAAGGCCGGCAGTAGTTGGAATTGAGGTAGTTGGGGGCGTGCATGCCTAGTCTTGGGTGATGGTGGATGGGTTGAGGTAGGGTTGTGGTTGAGGGTAAAAGCTGAGTATTGGGTTGCGTGGCTTACTTTTGATACAGTCAGCATGGTAGTCAATGTACAGGTCCTTCTCTCCATTGTCTAGACATTGTAGCAGATAATTTTGTGTACTATGCTTAAGACTAACCGTAGGTGGCATAGCTCAAGGTTGTCCAAGCTGAAAATTTCAAGCCTGGTAATATGGGGTATTTTGTTGCGAGCAGAGGAGTGTAGTATCTTCTCGTGAAATACTTCTGGACTCACTCAATTGTAGTAATGTCCGATATACAATGCGGATTTCAGACAGATGAGCTGTATTTGAGTGTTGGTCTAGCAAAGGTTTTGTATGCCATAGTTAGCAATTCAATATTACTGGAGGAGAAGCCTTCATCAAGAATCATAAGATACAACACTTAGTGATAGTCATAGGTTACTAGTAAGCAATCAAATCATACTAGGAAACATATAAAACAATATAAATTGTAAAGATACAAGCAACATGATTATAGTCATAAATGGGAAGAGGCAGATAATAGGAAAGATGAGAATAATAATAGTAATACAGTCTTACTAAATAGTTTGACAGTATTGTGGAAATTAGTTGTTTAGCAGAGGGATGGTGTCTGGAAAAAAAGCTGTCCTTGTGTCTAGTTGTTCTGGTGTGCAGTCCTCTAAATCGTCGTTTTGAGGATAGGAGGTGAAACAGTTTATGTCCGGGATGTGAGGGGTCTGTAAATATTTTCACAGCCCTCTTTTGGACTCGTGCAGGATACAGGTCCTCGATTGAAGGCAGGTGGGTAGCAATTGTTTTTTTCTTTTCCTGCAGAACATATTTTGATGACATTTATTCTCTGGTATGCTTGGATGGGTTAATGAAGGCAAATTGTAGAGAAGGCTGACCTGCTGGTGGAGACTAAAACCAGGGAATGCTGAGAAATGTAGCTTTCCATATGATACGGTGCCATTCCTGTTCAAACTTGTAGTGATATCTACAAGATGTCTATGGAGATTCTCAGTCAGACTCTCCATCATCCAAGCCATGGTTCTCCCAAAAGTGCTTTTTCAAAAGGCAACTGGACTTCCTTTGTTTTTCTTTGAAGACCTTTCACTTCTCATCTAAGAAGCTTCTTTGGTTCTTCAGTTCTCAGAACTTCAGAACTGAAGGTGTTCTTCAGAACTGAGTTACTGAAGATGCTTCTTGGATGAGAAGAGAAAGGTTTTCAAGGAAAAACTAAGGAAAATCCAGTAATGCATGAAAAAGCACCTTTGGGACAATGTCCACAAGACTTCACTGGAATCTTGAGAGAAGAACGTTTCATTATACCATTATGTTCATGGAAAATACCCATGAATACAAAGTCTTAAGACTTAGATTGTTACTAAGACTCCTGCATCTCCATCAGAAAGGAGGAAGTAGTGCTTCCAATGCAGATCACATGATAGATAGATGAGATGATAAATACATAGATAGATGATAGATAGATTGTTCTGACCCAAACCCTTTTCCAATAAAACAAACACAAACCAAAGGGAACAGAAACCTTTTAATGATTCTTACGAATCCCTGGTTAAAAGGCTGCTGCAAACCAATTAACTTTGATAAGCACAAACCTCGCCAAAACTGTGCTAGTTTGACAAGAATAACAGATAAGAAATATTTCACAACACAAGGGTCTTCAAATACCAATTTAAGATACTGCAATATAGAGATGATATAGAAACATAGATAGATATAGATAGGTAGATAGATAGATAGATAGATAGATAGATAGATAGATAGATAGATAGATAGATAGATAGATAGATAGATACATGGATAGATACATGGATAGATACATGGATAGATACATAGATAGATACATAGATAGAAAAATAGATGACACATAGATAGATAGATGATACAGTCTGACTGCTTCTGCTGTGGCTGTGATGAGATCATCCTATGTGCCTTGAGATTTCCTGAGATGTTCTTGAACTATTTTGAGTAGTATCGAAATGTTGATCTCTATGTGCCTGTCGATAGCTGATTTGTCTGAGTTTCAGGCTTCCAGGAGTTCTCTAGTGCTTTTGGACGTGACTTGATCTACTCTAAGATGCTCATGGAACACATCCAGGAACACCAAGTAACAGTCAGAAGACAGGATGAAAACCCCTTAATTTCATAACACATGATCAGGCTTCCCCATAGTTTCAGCTGGGAAGCATCCTACACCCACCATGAGCTACAAGTATTCTGTTCTGTCGTTACCTCCATTGTGTGCCCATATTTAAAAAAAATAAGTCAAAATCTAGGTTCCATCTAATTAATTCTGAACCTTGCTAGATAATTATAGTTCTGGCCAGACAAACAATTTAAGAACCTTTTGAAAACCAAGTTCCTATAATTTCCCTTATTATCGTGCCCTGTTATAATGCTGTTATAATGCTTTAGATTTTATTGTTAAATGATTACAATTGATAAACTCTTGTATTATATTATATTTTGGTAACCACGCAATATTGTATTTTTCTTATTATTTCACTACAAAAGGTTTCATTCTACTGTAAGAGAGGTGTTTTTTTAAAAAAATATTATTATTGCTGCTTTTTGGAAAAAAATAAGTGTGTGATTATATGCCAGCTGGATTTTTCAGCATGCTGACCCACAATCCATCCATCTGCATTAATATATATTGTATATAAACTGCATATATTTCTTATCTCCAGCTTTAATTGCTCATGTTTCTCCTGAAAGACCCCACTGGTAAATAAAATTACAGCTTATGAGATGTCTGTGGGATTTTTCAAATCGCTGTATAAAGACTTTCTCCACAGTTCTGTCTTAATATGATTGAAAATGGATTGGCAAGAATAAGAATTAGTTGCATTGGTTGAAGTGAAGGGGGATAAAAAGAATTGAATTTCAAATGGTTTATATTCTAGGAGAGATTTTCCCAAGCCAATTATATTACCTTGCTAGACCCAAAGTGTTATATATCTCTACCCCTTTTAGATTCTATGTCACAAGTTTTGACCCTGAATTTCTAATGACTTTTCTCTATTCCAAATTTTTAGTATTCAAGTTTTGAAAATGAAGGGTCGTTGGTGCCTTCTGAGCATGGATGTTTTCGTTATTTATTTTATTTATTTATTTATTTGATTTGCCAATTGTTTACAAGATAATAAGTATAAGTGTATACATAGTTGTGAATACATGAAATGGGTACATATAAGAAAAATAAAGAAGAATAAGAGAAACAATAGGACAGGGACGGTAGGCACATTGGTGCGCTTATGCACGCCCTTTCTTGCAGAAACATCTTGCAGATGTTTCATGACCCATCTAAGTAACCTTATCAGTTCTAGAAGGAAGAGGGGCTTCTGCAGAAGAGGAGGAAGAGAAGAAGAAGGAGGAGTGTGGGGTTGGTGCTCTCTAAGCTTGGATGTTTTCTTGCAGATGTTTCATGACTCATTTAGGTAACAGCATCAATTTTACAAGGAAAATGGGTTTTTGAAGAAAAAGGAGGAGGAGGAGGAGGAGGAGGAGGAGGAGGAGGAGGAGGAGGAGGAGGAGGAGGAGGAGGAGGAGGAGGAGGAGGAGGAGGAGGAGGAGGAAAGGGACTGTGGGTTTCTTGGTGCTTTCTGTTTTTGGTTGTTTTTTGCAGATGTTTCATTACCCAAACTAGGTAACATCATTAGTGCTAGAAGGGAGAGGGTTTGCAGGGAGCAGGAGGAAGAGGAGGAGGAGGAAGAGGGGTCCTTGATGCTCTCTGAGATTACTTGTTGTCTTGCAGACATTTCATAACCCAAATTACATAACTTCATCAGTGCTAGTTGGGTCATGAAACATCTGCAAGGAAACCACCCAGCTCAGAGAGCACCAATGACCCCACATTTCAACCCTGAGCTACAAATATTCTCCTTTAAGTTTTGAAAAGTTGCACCTACAGAAGAATGATTTCATAATGATGTATCACAAGCAGGAGACATTTCTCTCTCTTGAAATGCAAAGGTAGAATTCATTTGCACCCTTCATAAATGATTGTACACTATGACAGGAAAATGTGACTGCATTACTGAAGTGAGAAACAGAAAAATACAGTGCAAGTTCGTACTCGCATGTCACAAAAGAAGAAGAAAATGTATGTCTATTAGAAATGATACCCGTTTTGAGTAATACTTATATCAGCTTCAATTTCTACATTTAGAAATGCTACAATTCATAATATTAAAATATAGCAAGAAAAAAATGCATGCCTATCTATTGTTCAGATGACAGTCAAACTCTCTATTGATCCTTTTAATCTTTAAATCAAATCAGAAAATGTTTAACGTATTTTTTGCAACTTTTCCTGGTTTGCAAAAAGGGTCAGTTCTTAAGCTTGAATATATTCATAAAGCAAATGTAACAATTTTCCAAAGGCAATTTGATAAGGAGTTGTACAATTCAGTATTTTCCTGCATCAAAAATATCAGAACCATGAAATATTATCGGGGGGAACGGCGTGAGAAAGACGTCACATCAAGAGAGATCGTTCCTATTGTTAAAAGCTACATCCGTCAAGAAATATCGAATAGCAACTTTTCTCTAATCCATCACAGGATACCCTGTCTCCCTGAAAATAAGACCCAGTCAGAAAATAAGCCCTAGCATGATTTTTCTGGATGCTCTTAATATCAGCCCTACCCCCAAAATAAGCCCATTAAAATTGACAGCCAGACGGACACATTTAGTAACCATATTTCCCTGAAAATAAGATTTAACTGGAAATTAAGCCTTAATGCATCTTTTGGAGCAAAAATTAATATAAGACCCAGTATTATTTTTGGGGAAACACAATAATTGTTCCTATTATTAAAAACTAGTAAGGAAATACCAATATACCTCTCTGATCTTGTCCAGCTTAATAGGACAGCGTTAGGTGAGCAAATTGGCTAGCTAGTTCTGCTGATTTATTTTTTTAAAAAAACTGGAATGTATTCAAACCCACTGATATTTGGCAGGAGGGAATGAAGTGTTCACAGTGCAATTAAGGGCATTTAAACCTTACTGGAATAATTATGGAAGCTTATGCAAGGAATAACAAGTTCTTACACAGAAACAGAAAACAGAGCTTTAAATGCAAAACAGAATAAGAAAGATCTTGTGAACTGCACCAGCACAAGGGTGTGTTTGAATACTTGACAGATGTGAAACACAAAAATAGTACAGTATCTTTGACAGGAAAGAGCCGTTTCCGCTAACTATCTTAGGAGACATTCTTCCAGAAAGAAGAAGGCTAGGAATGAGTGAAAGTTAAAAAAAAAAGTCCTTTTGGGAAAGTAAGGCAGCTTATTCTGACAGATAGAATGACTATGAGCTCCATAAACTCCTGATTTTAAGAAACCTGAATCTATAACCTATGTGTGGTGAAAGCTTATAGACTAGTTAGGAAAGGTCTTTATTTATGGTAAGTGGTATGCTCATTTTTGCTGTGAACATGGTCTGAAGGCCCCAGAACTCATTCCAAATTTGAAGGAATTCCTTAAATTTCTCCATGGACGTGACTATAAAAATGGGATTCTCAACAGATATTCTCAGCAAGATGAGTCACCAGCAGGAGAGAATATTGTAGTCCATAGTTAGTCAGAAATGGTGTAGGGTCCCCTGCTTGGACAGGGGTTTGGACTGGATGACCTACAAGGTCCCTTCCAACTCTGTTAATCAGTTAATCTGTAATCTGTGGGGGCCTGGTGCTCTCTGAGCTTAGTGGTTTTCCTGCAGACATTTCATTAGCAAACTAGGGAACATCATCAGTGCTAGCAGGGAGTGGATTTTGTTCTTAAGTTACTAGATAAGTCACACAATCAGTAAGAAGGTGTTGTGTTCTTCAGCCACTTTAAGAACTTCAGAATAGGATTGAAGCAGAGCACAAAGAACCAGAAGTCAGAACAAAAAGCAGTGGATGGAAATGAATCGAGGAGAGAAGCAACCTAGAAATACGGAGAAATTTTCTAACAGCTAGAAAAATTAACCAGTGGGACAGCTTACCTTCAGAAGTTGTGAATGCCCCAACACTGGAAGTTTCTAAGAAGAGATTGGATAACTATTTGTCTGAAATGCTATAGGGTTTCCTGCTTGAGCAGAGGGCTGGATTAGAAGACCTCCAAGGTCCCTTCCAACTCGGTTATTCTGCAAAGTATTGGCAGTGGTGTGCTTTGAACGAAACCAGATTGATTGGGATAGAATGAGCAGCTCTCCTTTCAAACCATTCTTAGTGACTTGAGAACATTTCCTTCTCGGTGGAAATCAATGGAAAATCCAGACGCTGAGTTTTAAGCTCCAGAGGTTTTCAAACCAGTCAACAGGTAAGCCCTTTTTTTTAAGAATCGTTAAACTGAGATCCAAACCAAAATCTTAAGGACTGTGCACAGGACTAGCTGCCAGGTGAGCAATTTTGTTAGTTTACTATGAGTCCACAAGGAGCTGTGTAAATCTTGAAAAGCTATAGACTATTTTTCAAAAGAGCCAAAGGTCTGAAAGAAAACTCCAGAAAGTCTCCCATGATATATGGAGCTGTTCACTTCCTAAAGAGGCCCCACCAGCAAACATGATGATGCTCCCAGATAAACAGGAGAATATCTAGAAGCTTCCTTGATAAACCTCAGGAAACCTGCCTTCCACTTTCAGGAATAACTATGAGTTTGCTTAGGGTATGAACCAGAGCTGTCCAGTGGTGGTATTCAATTTTTTTTTTTACTACAGGTTCTGTGGGCATGGCTTGGTGGGTGTGGTGTGGCTTGTGTCAACTCATAAAATATTTCTATGGTCTTTTTAGAGTTGCCAACAGAAAGGGAGGGGGGAGCAGTGCAGCAGCTTGCAAACCGAAACTGCATTCCATGAATGTTTTCAAAGATAGTAACTTAGCCAGGTCCTGCTGCCAAAGCAGAATCAAGGCCATTATAGAAGACCCCTCACACCCTTGCAATTATCTTTTTGACCTGTTGCCATCTGGATGGTGTTTTAGGTCAATAAAATCCCACACCACTAGACTAACAAATAGTTTCTTTCCCTGGGCCATCCGAACCGCAAATAAACACGAAGTCACTACCTCATCAAGATGTGAAAAGATGTGAAATCTCAATACCCCATTCAGATGTATAATAACATATTACAGTACAATCCATCTCTTGTGTATTATACTCGGCTAAGCGTTACAGTCAGTGTTGGATGTATATTTTGTGTATATTCGTAGATATTGTATTCTCAAATTGCAAATGGAGACGTGGGTACTCTAACTTTCTTATCTTCATTTTTAAGTGGTTTAGTTTTATTGTATTGTGAACAGTTGCTGGGGTGCATCCACAGTTTCGTTGTACTTGTACAATGACACTAAAGTTCTTCTAATCTTCTAAAACTAGGTGACTGAAGTTTCTGCTGCACAAAATTCTAATTGGAGAACATGATTGATGACTCTGGGCTATGGATGTGTCCCATTGGAGAATATGAATTATGATACACCCGGGGGTGGGGAAAACAGGGTGACAATGAATTATGTGTCTCAGAGTTGGCTACACCCAGGCAGTGCCAGACAGTTTAACTCCCAATAAATCCTTCTGAAGTTTTGGAAGTTTGGCTCGAGACTCATGATTTAAATGGGGGTAACTGCTGGAATCCTGACAGCTTGTTGGGTGTGACATGGCTTGGTGGGTGTGGCTTGGTGGGCGTGGCAGGGGAAGTTACTGCAAAATCCCCATTCCCTCCCCACCCCACTAACCTGCTTTCCAGCTCCATTCTCCTGTACAGGGCAACAAAAGAAGACCCAGCCGAGACTTCCGGTTTGAGCTTCTTCGGCAACAGACCAAAACCTCATCTCTGCGAGGCTTCGATCCATGCTCGCCTCTGGAGCGCCCCGAACCGGCTGGTTTCGGGGCTAAGCCACCCCGTAGAGGTGGTGAAGGAAGGGGAGACTGCCTGCAGGGTTGAGGAGAGCCGCATCTCTCCTCCCTAGCTGGCCATTACTCCCTTTCCCGAAGGCGGTTGTAGTGGTGGTCAGAAATGGCCACTACAAAGAAGAACTTGACCAGAAAAGAATGTGCAGGAGGAAGATAAGAAAAGAAAGTTTTGGTTGACCGGGTCAAACAGCAAAAGCAACAAATAAGGTACCCTGGAATTTAAATTTAATAACATTGTTCCCAAAGAAGATTTTGAAGCTGCGAAGGAGAGAGAGAAGGCAAAGGATTAGGTTTTTTTTTCTTTCCTTCCTTATACTGACAGCTAAGAGACTTAAGCAAGAAATTGAAAAAAATCCACTTTGACATTAATAGGCATCTAAGCTGAAAATAAAAGTCAAAGGGATAATAAAGATTTCTGGATATTTAAAAGTTTTTAAAAGCAGGAAAGGAGAAAAAAAAAGAATAAAAGGGCAGGATCTGGAAAAATGGAGGAGACTGCCTGGAACTAAGGAATGGAACTGTAACTAAAAGGAACTTACAGTGAAATTTCAACAAGATTCCTCAAAGATACATCTTAATTGAAACTTGGTAACAAAATAATAGAACCCCAGGAAGAGAAAATGGAAAAAAGAAGCAGAAAGAAACAGCCTTGGATTATTTGGATTACTTGGTGATTTTTGGTGTTTGCATCTGGATGACTAAAATTAACCGGGTGGTTGTTTAAAAGTCTTTAAAATGGTATCACTCTTAGAAGAACTGAAAATGGAACTTAAAAAATGGAAAGAAGATGCACAAGAAGGGAGAGGTTCTTTTGGCTTCGTATTTCAATTCTTAGAAATGGAAATCTGGAACTATGAGAAACAACAAGAAACGCTTGCGGAACAAGAAGATTGGGACAAAGAAGAAGCCATCTTTAATGATCAAATAATTTTAAGTGGGGGGGGAGAAAAGGAGGGAAAGAGAGTGAAAGGTTTAAGACTAGAAAAAACAACCAAAAAGAAGAAGAAGAATTTGAAAGATAATATTAGAAAGCAACAGAAGAGGGGATTACAGATGAGAGAGTTAGAAGTAGAGACGAGGGGGTAAAAGGGGAGGGAGAAGAAGAGGGGAAGAAGGCAAGGAAAAGAAGTTGTAAAGACAGAAACAAGAAATGGAGAAATAGGGAAAAGATATAAGGATTGTAACCATAAGCTTGTTTAGAGATAATGGGTGAAAATTTAATTGCAAAAGGGATTCTGCAAAGGTACATAAGATAGCATTGTTATATTATAAACAGAAATAATTTTAGAAAATATGATTAAAATGATGGATAAAATATTTACTGTAATGTAGTTGAATGTTTGGTAATAAATAAATGAATTAAAATGATTGAGAGAATTAAATGGGAACATTTTTTAATTATTAGTAATGATTTATAAAAATATAAGTGAGAAATATGGGGAAAAAGAATTAACTATGGAAAGTTTATAAGTGTTCCCAAGGAAGTATGATATTTAATTGAAAAGAAATGTTAAAGATGTTAAGATTTTAATGAATATTAATGATAGAATTGAATTGGAATGGAATGTGATATATATATATATATATATATATATATATATATATATATATATATATATATATATATATATATTTTTTTCTTTTTAAGAATATACTGTGTATTTTAAGAATGTACCAAGCACAATTCGATTGAAGTTATGTATTATATTGAATGCTATAATCTTAAAGGTATACATTGAAGCTTAAATAAGAGTTTGAATGGATAAAATTAAAAGATATAAAGGTGTCATACTCAATTGGTAACTACAGTGAAAAAATGTTTAATAAGAAAAGATAATATGAAATTGAAACAGGACAGACAAAAGTATAAATATAATGATTTGATTGAGATGAGATAATTAAAATAAAGTTGAGAAAATTAAAAGAGGGGAAAAACTATGTAGAAAATATAAAACGGTAATAAGATATGGAATAGAATATAAAAATGAGCATGAAATTGAGTTTGGTGTCTGTATGAAGAAGTGATAACCTGGGACCATGCTATTTTCAAAAAAGATGTTTTATTTGTATTTTGTTTTTGTGAAAACCCAAATAAAACTTTTAAAAAAAGAAGAAGAAGAAGACCCAGACGATCAGCTGGGACTCAATGAGAGGCAGAGAAGAGATGGGGTTGGCAGGGCCAGTCAGAGGCGGGATTTGCCGGTTCTCCAAACTACTCAAAATTTTCGCTACCGGTTCTCCAGAACCTGTCAGAACTGGCTGAATATCACCTCTGCAATGCAACACCTTGTGATTTTATAATCAATTAATAAGTCTGTTAATATGTCTATGAAGCTTCTCAATCATACATGTTGTCTCAAAGGTGTTTTTTCAAAAGGCAACTAGATTTTCTTTGTTTATTTTTAGTTGGAGATATTTCACTTCTCATCCAAGAAGCTTCATCCTGCCAAACCTGGTAAAGAATAACAGAATAGTAGAGTTGGAAGGGACCTTGGATGGCTTCTAGTCAAACTCCTTGTTCAGACATACACAATTTCAGACAAATGGTTGTCCAATCTCTTCTTAAAAACTTCCAGTGTTGGAGCATTCACAACTTCTGGAGGCAAGTTGTTCCACTGATTAATTGTTCTCACTGTCAGGAAATTCCTTCTTAGTTCTAAGTTGCTTCTCTCCTTGATGAGTTTCCACCTGTTGCTTCTTGTCTTTCCTTCAGATTCTTTGGAGAATAGCTTGACTCCCTCTTCTTTGTGGGAGTCCCTTAGATATTGGAAGATGCTATCATGTCACCCCTAGTCGTTTTCATTAAACTAAATATACCCATTTTTTGGCACCATTCTTCATATGTTTTAGCCTCCAGTCCCCTAATTAACTTTGTTGTTCTTCTCTGCACCTTTTTCTAGAGTCTCAACATCTTTTTTACATCATGGCAACCAAAACTGGGTGCAGTATTGCATGTATGGCCTTACCAAGGCATCGTAAAGTGGTACTAACAGTTCACTTGATCTTTATTCTATCCTTCTAGTCAGAGCAGCCCAGAACTGCATTGAGAGGAGGAGGTCAATTATTTTCCAAGGCAACTGAAGGCCAGACAAGGAATAATGGATGAAAACTGATCACAGAGAGATTCAACCTGGAAATATGGAGACATTTTCTGACAATGATCAGCCAATGGAACAGCAGTTGCCTTCAGAAGTTGTGGGAGCTTCATCCCTGGAAGTTTTCATGAAGAGACTGGACTGCCCTCTGTCAGAAATGGTGTAGGGTCTCCTGCTTGGGAAGGGGATTGGACTAGATGACGTACAAGGTCCTTTCCAACTCTGTTATTCTGCTATTGTCTACTACTCAAGATTGGGGCAGGAGGACATTCATCCATTTTACCCAAACCCAGTTAAAAAAAATTGCTCATATACCCTTGTCCAAAATAATTGCTCATCAAATGGAGTCAGTTATAACTTATTGCTTCATACAAGACGTAGTTTTTTAAAAAAAGATACAAATTCCAAACAACTATTTGTTGCATTCTGTTGGAAGGTATTTGCAAGGGTTCAATTTTTTTTTTTTAAAAAACAACAACCTGAATGTTACATAGACAACCAATGTAAAGTTTTTAACCCAATTTCATCTATGTGGTAGATTTATCGTTTCACATCCACATATTGTGCAAATGGCTATACTCTTTAATAAGGGTGAGTTTTCTGTTTCGTTGTCACATATAAGTAAAAACCTTCTCCTATTTTGTCCACATTTTACATACATTTTCATTGTCAAAGTTTTCGATTGTTACTGAAACTTGCAAATCAGTCAGTAAAGACAGATAAGAAGCATGTTATGATATTTACTAAGTAAAGAATTCCACGAATGTAGCTTCTTAACACTATGGTTATTACCACTACTTTTATTTTTTTTAAAAATGCAATAAAGAATAATTCATTGAAGCGTAACGTCAAGGAAGGACTTTGATAAGAAAACACAGCGTCTGCGGATATAATTGGATTGATAAAACCTTTCCCAGAAATGCGAGAACTCTGAAATTCATTCACCTTGGCCCTTTCGTTTCAACAATTCAGCTAATCTCTTTCGCCTCCAACTCCAATTTTCAATCCCATTATCATGGAACTGTGGGGGAACTCTTTATATAAAGATGGAAAACAAAAAAACTGGCAGACTTCTCATAGCCTCTAATTTCACTGAGCGGTGGGGTCTTCCAGAGAAAATGCAGGCGATTAAAGCTGCAGTAAAAAAGATTTACATACAACAGCTAGACGGACACAGAGAATAATTGCAATTAACATGATGAAAAGCCCAGCAGATACATTTATTTATGCATTTATTTTTAAAAAAG